>NC_060284.1:9706204-10006204 GCF_021613505.1 Equus quagga | reverse complement strand
AGGAAAGATGATATTTGGGGCTTTAATCATGCTGGCAATGCTATCAGGTTAGATGTCCAGAGATGATTAAAAATAATGTTTAACATTTGCTATTAGTCAGAAAGAGGTCTTGAATTCTTTATGAAAATATTTAATTGCTTACTAATGACAAGGATTTATACTAAAGCTAATATAAAACATTCTTAAAATTTCTTGTGAGAAAATGAATGCTGGTGCAAATTTTGTATAACCCCTAGTAGTGGTATGTACAGCCTTAACACTGGCATAGCATTTAAATACTTTCTCTAATGAATTTCATAGACACATTCATTCAGAAAGATATACAGTTATATACTTTTTGAATTCTTTATCTTGGTTTATACCTCCTGGTTAAAATAAAAAGGGAACTATTCGTATGTTATTTTTGTTAATAGTTGCTATGATTGTTATTTATATGTTGTTTTTAAAAGCATTTAGTGTCTTAAAAATCTTTTTGTTATTTTTCCCATATAGTTTCCATTTTTGGAATAATGAACATAAATACAGTGTACATTAGTGTAAATATATTGTGGGTTTTATGGTTTTACTTTTTAGCTATTAATTTTCAACTTTACATTACATTTACATTATAGCTCATTACATTATTATAACTCTTTACATTATAACTTCCATGTCCCTTTTCACACCTGATCCAAGATATACCTCCTTAAGTACTTTGAAATGGGTGAAGATACTGCACATAATCAGGAAAGAGGGCTGAGATGACATAGCCTGAGCTCTTCAAGCAATTAAAAGAGAGAGAAACTCAAAAGCAATTTCTTTTAAGTTCTTTACACTGACAACAAAATAAAGATGTCACTTTAAAACATTAGCTGTAGTATTATTCCTTCATGAGTGAAAATGAAAATGATGTTTGATGTCATAAAATGTAACAGGACTGGTTTCCCCTCTTCTCTTTTAATGATTGTCTCGACTACGAGCACCCAGCCTCTTTGGTCTCTAATTGATTCCTCATCCGCATCTACTAAAAAAATCAACCTGTAGAGTGAGAACAAGGGAAAATGTCAAGGTTGGTTCATTGGAAGATTTTGTCATTAAAAATGGTCAAGATTATAAATGTAGAAAGATAACAAGTCATGTAAGTAGCAGCATCAAATTGTGAGGCACTTTCAAACCCCATACAACTAGTATCACTGGGACCTGTGCACAGTGAACTGTAGGAAACTGGGATTTCTTGAGTATTTAGTGTTGTGATTGGTTCAGGTAGTTTCATAAATGTTGCAGTTATTTGTGTTTTCTGCTTATAGTATGCCACATTTTTCAGAAATAAGTTTGTGCCAAGACTCAAATATAATCATCTGGTAATAATGTGTATTTGATGCTTTTTAAAAATAGCATTTCCCATACTCACTCACAGACTTGCCTGACCTTCCTCCTCCACGAAATTAATCATGCCATCTGTGCTCACATTGTGTTTAATCATACTTCTAGTATAACATTTATCACATCACATTATATTAGAGTTAGTTGTATATCTCTTTGTCTTTTCCATCAAACCATGTGCCCATGAGAGTAGAGATATTTTATTCATTGCTGTATCCCCGGCATCTGGCATCATGTCTAAAACACACTAAATATTCAATAGGAAGTATCTGCATTGTTTTGAAAAACAATCAAGTAAATTAATGGAAGTATTTTTTAATTAACAAAAATCCCCTGTTACGTTTCAATCCTGACTATGAAGAAGCTTAAATAGTTAAAAATGCAGCAAAGGATTGTAAATGTGAAAAATATTAGAAGACTAACAAGGTTCAAATTCTAATTCCAGTTTAATAGAAATATAGCTAGGCTTGAATATGCAGTTTTAGCATTTGCCTGGTTCAGTGTTATCTTCAAGGTGATCTCTAAATAGATGAAGGCCAGGGAGGCAGTCCCTCACTCTTCTAGCTCTTTGAGTCTTGCTATGAGTGTCAACCCAGTATGGTTTTCCCAAACCTGGAAATTCAAGTAGGTAGTGACCCTAGAGTGAGGAGACATTCTGATGTCAGTGTGTGGCTTGAATGAGAATGGAGAAGCAATAGAAAGTCAAAGAACCGGGTCACTGCAAGTTGAGCTTTGCTAATTTAATTCAAAATCACTTTAAAATTACATATTAGCAATGCAATTTGGGGAGTTTTTTCCCAAAGAAAATTATGTTTTTGTTTTCTTCTTAATTGTGACCTTGTGACGGGAAAATCCTACATTCTCAGTATAATAGAGTTTTCATACTCCAAGTACTTAGCTTTGACTATCAACAATGCAGTTTCATATTTATTCTTTGTTTTATATTGTATTCCACGAGGGCATATAATTTTATTTTTAAGCATTGTTAAATGTCCCTACAGATCTGACAACGTGATTTAAATTTGCCATGACAAGTTGTAGAAGGGAGGCTGGAAATATTTTTAGTGTTTCTCACAAATCAGAATTAGGGGCTATAACCTATTAACATATTTAATTACATAGCATTTTATTCTAATTTTGAAATTAAACATGAGTCTTAATTATTCTGTATAATGACTTTGAAGTAGAAGTGAGAATCAGTGTGTGTATATATATATATATTTATATATATAAATCATATAGCTCCTTGACACTGCATTGATTATTTTTATACAGAGCTTTTGTTTTTGTCCTTGTAACCCAAACTAGAACAATACTGGAAAGAAGTCAGCATGTAATTAGTTTGTATATATGAAAAACAGATTGCATTGTTTCCCATGCTGTGAACTGTGAGTGATCCACAGTGCTGAAAAAGATAGCAAGCATCAGCAGTTTTTCTCCGTTAAATCTCAACATTCTTGACTTTTCACACATCACTGCTGGGGGAACTGAAAAACGCAGAGGTTCTACACATAGGATGACTATTGACTCAAATGGCTGGATCGGTTGGCATTTATTGGCTTATGGCTTGCCTCTCTAAAGATTATTTTATTCTTAAAATCAGTTTTGGCTTTGTTTGGAGCTTGCATGCTGGAGAGAAAAAAGGGAAACTGGTGAGGAATGGTGGAAATGATGAATTTTTTTTCTCGTTAAATGGGGAGTTTAGAAGACCTAAAGACCTTTATAAGGAAGCTAGTGGATGGTATTTGTGATTATAGTCAAGAAAAACATGTTGTACTCATTTACAAAATTCAAGTTATCATTGTCTAGCTTTAATTTATGCAGTTTTAGCTTTCTAGCATTTTCTCTGAGCTAACATCTGTGCCAATCTTCCTTTATTTTGTAAGTGGGATGCCACCACTGCATGGCTTCACAAGCAGTGATAGGTCCATGCCCAGGATCTGAACCTGTGAACCCTGGCCCCCGAGTGGAGTGTGCAAACTTAACTACTATGCCACCAGCTGGCCACTTTAGTTCTTATCTTGACGTTTCACTGAATGGATCTTTGGTAGGATCTGGCCAGAGTCATATAAAGGTTGGAGGATTTGGTGATTATACCATTCCAATTTTAATCTACCATACTTTTCTATTAAAATTAGATATTTCATGGGCCGGCCTAGTGGCGCAGTAGTTATGTCCGCACATTCTACTTCGGTGGCCCGGGGTTTGCTGGTTCAGATCCCGGCTGCAGACATGGCGCCACTTGGCAAGCTGTGGTGTGGTAGGCATCCTACACATAAAGTAGAGGAAGATGGGCAGGAATGTTAGCTCAGGGCCAGTCTTCCTCAGCAAAAAAAGAGGAGGATTGGCAGCAGATGTTAGCTCAGGGCTAATCTTCCTCAAAAAAAAATTAGATATTTCATTGAGATGAATCTAATCAACATTTAAGCATAAAATAACTATTTAATACATACATATGCCCTGCATTTCATTGATTCTAAGATGCTTCTTCCACCTCTCCCACATTTTAACATCTTTGAAATCATGACACATCTTAAAATCCATGGAACTTACACTTGTGGTCAGTCAGGCAGTAGTTATGACACAGTTGTCCTTGCACATGCAGGTACAAACTTCGAGCTATTTGTATTTTTCTCACTTTTCTTGAGTTATGTGCATTGTTAAGAGTACAAGGGTGGAGTTTAGTTGCCATTTGAAATATCCTCAACTATTGTGCTAAAATGTGATATTTAAGTGAAATTTTTGAGTATTACATTCTCAGAAGACATAAAAAAAGAAAAAAGTCATAAATTTCATACTAGTGGAACAAATTTTCAATATCAGAGGAATTAATATACTTTCTTTCAAACCTATAAGCAAGTACTTTATAAGACATAACAAAGGAAGATACAATTAATTGGAGATCTGTTGTTTGTTACTGAAATATCTATAATGTAATTGTCTGTCATTTCCACACAATGTGAATGAAGGCAGTAGACATTGGCAACCCTTTGGACTAAATTACAAAGTATGTAGAGCTGGTATTAACCATTTATATATCAAATATAACTATCATCAAGTCATTTTCTAATAGTACATAGGGAGAAATTTTACCACTGGTAGTATATAAAGGAATAATGCATCTGACAATTAAAGGCAACTTAGAATTGATAGAATATGTAAGTACTCAAATAAGATGTACTCTTTCTGAATTGATTATTGAAAAGTTAGGTTGAAAGATTATTGTAACTTCAAGTAGTACTCACTGAATCTTACCATGGAGTCAAAATACTTAGCTAACTTTAACTTTCAAATCTTTGGGGTGATTTTTAATTTTGTACTTTATATTACATTCCTGATTAAGTATAAGGCAGCAATGTCGTTCATCAGCAATTTCTCTAAATTTGTCAAATATATTTTCCCCACTGGTATGATCTAATTAACCTTTTCTAGTTGTTCTTCTAGTCAAAGATAGCATAAAGTAAAAAAGATAAAAGAAAAAAACAGAAAACAATAAACCAGAAAACACAGTATCTTTAAGGACAATCAAATTGAGTATTCACTTCTGTATCAGGAGCAGGTTTGGCTACACAAGTAATAGGAAACACTAAATAACAGTTGTTAAACAGGACAGAAGATGATTTGTGTCACACATTAATTTCCGGAGGTGGGGAGCCCAGGCCTTGTGTGATACTCCTGACAATCACAGAACCAGCTGCTTGCCCCTGTGGGCAGAGTGTGTATCTTCTCTGCCCCAGGAGTCACCTCATGGCTTAAGGTCTCTCCAGTTCCCGTATCACATGTCATTCGAGCCAACAGTAAAGAGGACAAGAAAGGAGAAATTCAACACTCTTCTGATTTGCCAGACACGTTACACTTTCTTTTTCCTCTACTTCTAATCCTTAGGCCAGAACTTAGTGATATGTGTGCCCCTAGCTATGAAGGAGACTGAGAAATGTGGTCTTTACTGGGGGCAGCTATCTAAAAAGTGAAGGTGCTTGTTCAGCTAAAGAAGGACAGAACTGGTTGGGGAAATGCCAGCGGCCCCTGCCTCATCCTCCCAGCTATCACAGGACATCTTTTGGCAACCAGGAGAGCAATAGCACATTATACTCTCCAAAGAGAGAAAACTTTTTGTCTTATTTTTCTTAAAATGTTTAAGATAAGTATAATACTAATTTGCCCCCAGGGCTTAGTTATTCCTTACATGTCTTAATGTTCATTTCATCTAATAAATATTTACTGGTTATGAACTTTGTGCCTGGTACTTAAGGTACCACTTTTTTTAACACTTCCAGGATTATCATCCAAATTGAATATAATCTGAATGATCCTTATGGCATTGTGCAATGCAGTGGCCCTGGCACTTTAAAACACAAAACATAAATCTAAATACTGAACTGAATTTTACCTGGTTTCATCAAAATCTGCTTTTGATGTGAGTAATCTAAACTGACTCTTAATCTGTAGCTATGGAAAAGTCTTATTTTGTTTTTAGATCATAGACTCTTACCAAATTTAGATGTGTCTTACTCTACTTTGGAGCAATATATTTTAATTGACACCTTTGCTGTAGTCTTTTATTCTTAGATCTATAGGTTGGAAATCCAAATGCTTTTCCATGTTGGAATACTGTGTAGAAGACAATTTTTCTTACAGATGAAAGTAGAGAAAGTTTCAGCATTTAGAAGTTTGCATTGCCAATTGTTGGACTGTGGGCTGAGTCTGTGCTAGTGAATGAAGTGGTGGGTTTATAACTATATATTGTTTTTTGTTTTTTTCTTTTCAAGTGTGCTTTTTTTTTGGTGAGGAAGATTGGCCCTGAACTAAAACCTGTTGTCAATCTACCTCTTTTTTTTTTTTTTTTAGCCCCCAGAGCCCCAGTATATAGTTGTATACCCTAGTTGTAGGTCATTCTAGTTCTTCTATGTGGGACTCCTGTCACAGCATGGCTTGATGAGCAGTGCTAGATCAACGCCCAGGATCAGAACCGGTGAACCCTGGCCACTGAAGCAGAGTGCATAGGCTTAACCACCTGGCCACAGGGTTGGCCCCTATAACTATATGCTGTTAATCAGTGTATGAATAATTGCTTTTAAAAAGCTCATTTTAAAATATTTAATCTTCAGTCTACAAAAATCTGCTTCTCTCTAAGATATGGCTGAGTTAACTAATTGATTAAAACAGTTATTATTGCAAAGTTCAGGATGTAAAATATACTATTTTGAAGTCTAAATGCAAAATGCTGAAAGCAGTACTTCTGCTGATTATGTTTTATTTCAACCATGTCACTTTGCAAAATGAGTAAAGTGTGTTATATGCAATTTTCTAGTATTGTTTGTGAAATACTGAAGAATAAGGTTTTCTAATCTTTGGTTGGTATATTTTCGCTATAATGACTACAATTAATTCAAGCATTTATTTCCTTTAGCTTGCAATCATATCATTTTGAGAGAAGGAACAATAAAATATTGACTGTTGATGGAATCTGAATGACCTATCTAATATGGCTCTTTGTGCTTTCCTCAATTTCCTATGAGACGGGTGACATTACTAAAATTTTCAGGTAATTTTAACTACATAGTCTAAGCAATGTCTTGTAATATTCTACTGAGACATAAATTTGATGCTAAGTTCTCTGATTGTCTCAAATATATGTTAAGTTGTCTCAAATCTACTTTCAGCTGTTACATGGAACACAGGAAAATGAGAAAAATGTTATTAAAATTTAATTTTAATCTCAATTATTAAAATGACTTCTTGTGTGACTATGTCTTATTATCTCAATTTTCCAGAAATCCTTTTATTCTGGTTATGTGTATGTCATTTTCTTTCTCTCAGTGATTATATTTCTAAGTACAAAATTGCATTTTCCCTGTAATTTTCACAGAAGTGCATATTTTAGTCTGTATCTCAGCATGTATTAAGACAAAAAATAAATAACTGTTAAAGTTCAAACTTAGAACAAATATAGCATTATTAAAATTTCCTGTGGGGGTCAGCCCCATGGCATAGTGGTTAAGTTTAGCCTGCTGTCCTCCAGCAGCCTGACTTCGCAGGTTTGGATCCCGGGCATGGACCTACACCACTTGTCAGACATGCTGTGGTAGCAACTCATATATAAAGTGGAGGAAGATTGGCACAGATGTAAGCTCAGGGCTAATCTTCCTCAGCAAAAAAAAAAAAAAAAAGAAGAAGATGAAAAGAATTTTCTGTGGTTCTCTTAACCCCTCTTCAGAATGCTTCCTTCACTGGTGTAACACAAGTTTTTTAGATTGCCTATTGCTCCTGGTAATACCCAACTTAAATAATTTGGTGTAAGGGAAAGGCAGGGAGTGGATAAACCTGAGGGAGGGGAAAGCAATGGTTTACTGAAACCTAGTGTTGGAAATACCTTTGGGCGATGCCTTCATAACTGCTCTCAGTTTTCCACAAACTTAAATTACTGCCATCACAACAACAACACTAAGAAAAATTGCACTTGATGTTGATTTTTAGGATGCAGTATATAACCTTGTAATTTAATGCTCACATGAGATATGCAATACTTTCAATGTGTAGAGTTGAAAAATGCCAGTCATTGCTCATTCTATTTGTATTTCCTGGAATTTCACATTGAGATATGGTCCCTGGATATTATGATACAGAGTAATAGAGCTGGGTGGACATTAAGCTTCCCTCACCCCACCAAAAAAAAACTCCTCTGAGTCTATCTTGTATAGGGTTTTTCAGAAACATAACAATCAAATATTTTGGGTGTTTTTCATGTGTCTATAAAAATACGTTTTTATCTCCAAGATTTAAATCTTGGTTTCCCTTTGTCAGGTTGCTACTTTTTAAACTAACATATTATATTACATAATAAGAGAAAAAATCTGACTTACTACATCTTAAAGGAATAGTTTTAACTAAAATTAATGTGGATTTTTAAAAGAAATTCATCTTTAGCAACTAAAAATGTAGAAACAGTTTAGGCCTATCACCTTCTATAAGAAAGTAATTTATTGGAACTGGATTCTAGAAATTAGAAATGAGTCGCTAGCGTCACAATTGGTAAAATTTGATATTCCTAGGAAATAATATTGAATAAACAACACTAACAGCAGTAACTCTTCACCTTTAAAGTGCTATACTGATGTACTAAAGCATTTTGGGGTGGTTGTCTAACGTCATAATAATGAGCCTTCTTCAACTGGGCCATTAGTCTGTTATTTCAATGGTTAAGCTTGGATATTGAATGCAGTGTTATCTGACTATCTTTGATAAATCTCTGTGCTTTTTTGTCATGATGGGCTGTGATATGATTGACAGATGCCAACAGGTAGATTTATGAGAGAAATCCCTTCAAGATCCAACAGACTGTGCGGGCGTCACTGTGCCTATGTTCCATGCCTGTAGATGGCGCAGCAGGCGTTTTCCCATTTGGGACCCATCTGCATGGCCTTCCAGGACATGGAAAGGAGCAGGGGCCATTGAAAACATCTGCTAAAACATGAAAATGCAATTAGGAACTTTAAGTAGCTTATTTTGCCATTCACAGGCCATGTAGTCATGAAACTAGAATCTTCAGAAAAACAGAAGCAAGAGAAATTTAATGGAACCCCTGTGTGAAAGGCAAAATGAGCTTCCCCGAATCCTGACCAGATCTTCACTTCATCAGATGCTGTCATGATTCCAGCATCCTCTCCTGTGCGGAAGAAAACGGTCCTTCCCATGAGGTTGAGGAGACTCATGGTCAACTTCCCTGTTTATTATCTCCTGAAGGCCAAAGGCGTCAGCTGCTTGCAGGCTAGTTCTGAGTCGGATAATTGCTTTTCATGTTTCCGAGAGAAGCCACTAGGGAATCTTGGCATCTTCGCTGAACACGTGTGCTCGGAACTCGACTCTAACAGGGTTACGTCCTCACAGTATCCCTACATTGGAGACTCTAAGTTAGAGCCTCAATATTTATTTAGAACAGCATGCTACCACTAAGAACAAAACTTCTCATTTGGTTTGTCCTGTGGCTTAGTACTTTATACAAAATAAGCTTACAAAAATATTAGCTTCCTTCCCTTTATTATTCTGAAGAGATACATAGAAAGGGCAAGGCTTGTACCTGTGCACCATTTATCTATGTCTAATAAAGAAACAGGTCTCTGTTTTCATGTATACAAAGAAGTCGTAAGAGAGGAAAACTTTTGGACAAATATTAATGCCATTTATTTTGTTCAAATAATTCCTTCTGTGAATCGAAGAGATGAATTGAATTTCCTGGTGATTTTAATGGATCTACCAGTTCTGCACTCTTTTCAAATTTTCATAATAATATTAAAATGTTTCCTTTATGTGTTATTTTCTTTATCTTGTATAGGAATGATGCTCATTGAGCTAAATAATGAAATAATACCTTAAACCAGTATCATTAATACATTTGATATCATGCCTAGATTTTGTGTTCCCTAAGTATGCTTTTATAGTATGATGGTAAGCCATTGGGGCTGATGTCTGTGACTAAGTCCCAAAGAATTCAAATGATGTATGCTAGATACGTTTTCTGGGTTATAATTTGACCTGGGATATTTCTGTACATGGTCAAAAATGAACTATTTTAATACACTATACATATAATTTCCTATAATAAAAGAATACCACATAATCTAAGAATAAAGGAATATGCCACATGAAAAAAATTCACATCCCTGATACGGAGTTAGAAAGAGAAGTAAATGATATTTCTGGCCTTAAAATGTATTTTTAGTTTTTAAGGATCCTGAGTGTACCATTCTTTGCTGCCAATAATCTCAGCAATATGAGTGCTTGGAAGGAGGATGGAATAATGTAGTTCCTAAATTTTCCATTTTGAGTCACCAAGATAGCAATACTAAAGAGCTATTACGGCTTGTATGCCTGTTTTACTGACACCTTATGTTGCATTATGTTTGTATTGATTATCAGATTTTTTTAGGTACTGAAACTTTCTTGATTATACTGTATGAAAGTATTGCAAAGGTAGACAAAGAAAAGCTGGTTTGGTTTAGATTTTCAATTATAAAGCATCTTAATATCCATGTTACCCTGGTGACACAGACAAAATAGAAGCTATACGCATTCAGTTATCAGAGAAATCAGACAAAAACTAATGTTTCAGTTGTCTTACAAAGGTACCTGCTCCTTTTTTCTGAGACACAGGAAGGTTAAGTATATACTTAAAGCTCAAAGTTAGAGAATGATTCTGTCACTTACCAGTGCTATAACTTTAGAAAAGGCATTTGTCTCCGTCCTCATAGAGTTCAAAGCCATAGCCTAGAAATGAATGTTCTTTTCCATAAAAAGACGTGTTAAATGTTAGTGGTGTACTGAATAGGAAATAGACAAGAGAGACATAATCAGGTCATCAATAACCTTTTACATGGGAAAAAAAATTATAAAAAGCAGGATCTCAAGCTGAGGGGAAACTATCCTACCATCCAAAGCTAGAGTCCCCGGACATTTATAAAAGAATCTGGACAGGATAAACCCTATAATCCATAAACTAGAACTTCGTAAGTCAAAGTAACATCCCCTAAAACTCCACCATTCTAATCTGGAAATACCCAATTTGATTTAATAGTGGTAATAGGTGGAATATTTGAAGCTTAATTAGTATTTTAGCTACATAAGTGAAATATTATTCTTCTTACTGAATCATTGCTAAGAATATGTCTCATAAAGACATATGCACATGCCTTCCTAGACTGTAATTTACATTTTTAATATTTGTAATTTGCAATTAACACTATCATTTGCCTTCTATTTGGGAAAGTATACTGAATCAGTACTCTTAAAGTTTTAAGAAAAAAATGCCATATTTTGCAATGTTCTTCCTAGAGTATATTATACTGTGATGTATTTTACTTTCTGCCAAAACTGCTCTCTTTCACAGCAGAAGATAAATTGTTCTTTATCTCTGAGCAGTGCCTTTTTGCTCTAGCCAGTGGGATTCAATACCACTGATTCTTTTTACAATCTTGGTTTAGGAAATTAAAGAAACTCGAGTAGTGCTGCTGCAATCCATTCACGGCTAATACATCTTGTCTCGCATGACTGAGGACAAGTGCCCTCCAGATTAAATTCTGCTGCTCAGCACCCTGCATTTTCATAAAATATAGTCCTTACGTAGCTCCATGAATATCCCAAGCATGTGGTTTAATTTAAAACAACATGCTTGAGTCACCCATTTAAATAAAATGTTTGTAATGGTCCACAACTATTTTATAAATGCACCTTCTTGAAAGACAACAAGCAAATGCTATAATTTCAAGTGAGGTAAAACACTATCTATGCTCAATGATAAGCAGAAAGATCTTCAGGGAGGCTTACCTGAGTTCCCTTAGGGACGAGGCATTTGTTTCTGAATGTTGATCTCTGAGAGAGGAAAGTGGCACTGCCAGCTGGTGCTGCGAGTCATTGTAAGGGCTGGAGCAGCCCCCCAGCTTCCTGGTTCCCCATGGCCAAAGCAGCCGAGGTAGAGTCGATATGAATGGCCTGGAAAAAGTTGCCCTTTCCTGAAATGCTGCATGCTGCCCCATTTTCAATCACAGTTTAAAGGTGGTCTATGGTATGCATTTTGATAAAACTTATTCGTAAAATGATAATATTTGTGTGAGTTCAGTAAGGGTAAATAATGGAAAAATGGATTTGAGAATGTATAAAAACAGTCCCCAGTAGGGAGTTATTTATTGTGATGTATGCACTTACTATATGGATGGTTTTTATTCTAAGAAGCGTATCCTAAAGTCTAAGGAAGCATTTTGAACTTTTATGTGCTTATTAAAACAAACCAATTGAAATAAGCATCTGAGGCTACAAGTTTCTCTTCTGTGTGTTGTTTTCTGACCCCAACCTAATCCATCAGATGATGCTTCATAATGATAAAAAATTAGCGTTACTTAAGGAACTGTTCTTGGAATTTTTGACCACATAAAAACAATGACAGGATCAAAATGAACCTAAAATTTTAAGGAGAAAGAATCAGTCCACACTCTGGTGATATGTGTGCATGTGTCCTAATATTCACTAAATCATTGGAGGGACACTGTGATCTCTAATTATTAGGAGAATGTTAGTGGAATATTATGCACACAGGAACCTGTCTGTGTTTCAGGGTTTTCAGGGAATCACATCAAATGATCTGTAGGCACTGGGATTCATAGTTCCTGAGTTGTCATGTAAACCTTTACTCCAACCAGAGAAACCCTTTACTAGCATGGAAACAAATTATAAAATTAATTGAGCCACTGTTTACACATAGTTGAGAGTATCAAAAGCCAGCAAAATGACAAAAAATCAGTAGCAGGATCTATGTAACATAAAAACTAAATAGTAAATGCAGAATAATTTAGTGGGTTGAAGTGCTTTAATAATTGTCTATCATATGTGTTGTCATATATCAATATTTTAAATGAAATTTTATAAAAATATCAAAAATTATAAAATAGGTATAGTCCACCTAATGGGAGTGGCAGGTAATTTATTTCCAAAGAATATTTTAGTGACTCTGCCTGTTTTCATTATTCATCAGTATTAACTATTCAGTTACATTGACAGACACATACTTTCCGGCTTCTATAAAAGGTTTAACCAAAATGTCAATTTTCTAGACATAACATTTGATTGATATGTTATAGTAACATGATAGAAAACAAGATTAAATTTAAATGCATGTTTAGAACACAATTTTTTGTTGACAAGAAGTAAAAATGTGTGATTATCGATCTGCATTGTGGATTAACAAAATGATTATTCCAATTTCGAGGGAATAAAAAAATAAATATCTGAATAAATATTCAGATATCTGAAAAAATATTCAGATATCTGAAACCATGTTTCTATTTAAGTTGCTCAGATGAAGGTAATTTGTTAGTAATTATCAGCAAGTTTTTTCATGTGTTTAGCATTTATCAAGTCATTTCATGTAAATTATATTCTAGACTCTCACAAAACCTATATATAGTTATTACATTAATTGTTTTCTATGTAAGTAAACACAGAGACACTCAACACACGCATAGCTGAGGATTACAGGGGTTATATTAACTTTCTCAAGAAAATATACAAGATATTTGGTATGATTGCAACATGTATCCATTTATTGTTACTCTACTTTTCAGTGATTTAGACTTAATATAGCTATATTTGACCAATGGAATTCAAATTTCCCATTTATGTGTAATTTACATTGACTAATGTGCCGAAATTTTTCTTTACTAATAACATATTTAAATATTTTTTATTATATTGAGGTAAAAATTTTGAGGCAATGACTTCCTAATGCTATGAATTGAAGACGTAAATGATGATTGGGAAAAGAAAAGAGAAAAAGGAGAGAAGAAATGAAAAGACGTGCATTGTACATTTCATCACCTGACACCAAAGACCAACGAGCGGTCTTGAGATAAGACAGACCTGCCTTGGAGTCCTCTGTCTATCTCTTAACAACTATGTGTTCTTCAGTGAATGACTTGAGAAATACAGCATTATATCATGAACAACATAATGCCAGTTTTTTTATTATATGCCTCTCATTATTATATTTATCTGTTCTGTAAGAAGAAAATGTGTAAAACATGGAAATAAATATCGAGTGATATAACCTCTAACTCCTTATGCAGGTTATAACTTACGGTTTCACTAATCCAATCATTGAATAAATACCATTTCTCTAGCACCTGCTTTGGACCTCCATAACCCCAGTCACTCAGGATGTAGAGATGAATAAAATGCGTCCAAGCATTTATGCGCTCATTTTCAAGAGTGAAAGGCATATATACAGTGAAAGAAGTACAAGATGATACTATTTTGGGAGTTCAGAACAGAGGTACATATCACAGCATGAGGAAGTCAAGAAGACATCTTTAAAAATGTGATCCCTAGTGGGGCCAGCCCAGTGGCATACTGGTTAAGTTCGTGGACTCTGCTTTGGTGGCGTGGGGTTCACAGGTTCGTATCCTGGGCACAGACCTACACACTGATCATCAGGCCATGCTGTGGTGGCATCCCACATACAAAATAGAGGAAGATTGGCACAGATATTAGTTCAGGGACGATCTTCCTCAAGCAAAAATGGGGAAGATTAGCAACAGATGTTAGCTCAGGGCCAATCTTCCTCATCAAAATAAAATTTTGAAAAATTAAAATAAATAAATAAATAAATTTTAAAAAGACATTTAAAAATCCTGATCCCTGAGGCTAGCCTGGTAGTGTAGTGGTTAAGTTTGCATGCTCTGCTTCGGCAGCCTGGGGTTCGTCAGTTCGGATACTCAGGTGCGGACCTACACACTGCTCATGGAGCCATGCTGTGGTTACATCTCACATATAAAATAGAGGGAGATTGGCATAGATGTTAGCTCAGTGACAATCTTCCTCAAACATAAAGGGGATGATTGGCCACAGATATTAGCTCAGGGCCAATTTTCCTCACCAAAAAAAAAAAAAAAATCTGATCCCTGAGCCAGACCTGATGATCTAGTGGTTAAAAAGTTCAGCAGTGTCACCAATTCTGCAGCTTGGGTTCTCTTCTCAGTTGCAGAAGCACACCACTGGTCTGTCAGTTGCCGTGGTGTGGCAGCGGCTCACATAGAAGAACTAGAAAGACCTACAACTAGATATGCCACCATGCACTGGGGCTTTGGGGATGGAAAAAGAAAAAAGAGGAACATTGCCAACAGATGTTAGCTCAGGGCGAATCTTTCCCAGCAAAAAAAGTATGAACATTAAAAAAAACCAACAAAACAACTCTGATCCCTGAGCTTAGCTTTAAAAGATAAATTGGGATTTTCCAGATGCTGGAGGAAAAAATATGAGATTAGTATGAGTAAACATAAGGAGGTGAGAAATAGTCTGAAATTTCAAGCACTTCAGTTGTATTGTAAAGTAAATGAAGTGTGAAAGAGAGGTAAGGGAAGAATTGCTATACTGTACTGCATTTGGGAGAGAACACTCCAAGAATGAGTACAGCTCAAAAACATATATTTAAAGGGAAGATACAATAATAGATTTTTATAATATAACAAAATGTACAATTTATCATTTGAATAGAGATACTGTTTTCCTGGAGCTAAGAAATAAGATAGTGGGCATCAAGCTGGCTCTTGGAAAACTATTCAAAGTGAATTTGCAAGTGTGTTACATTTATAAAGTGTCACATTTTCATGTTAGACTATGATGGAAAGACTCAGTGCCTACTGAACTTGTGTCTGTGGAGCTAAGAGCAGATATTGAAGAAAGAGTACGTTAATAATTAATTCCTTTCTTGTGTTGTTTTTAACTACTGTCCAGAGCTGGCACTAAACTATTCAAAATTGAAGTGGCAATTGTGACTTAAAGATCTGACTATTGTTTAAATAAAGTCAAAATAATCATTTAATTCTGATTAGAATAGTAGAAATGTAGAGCTCAGAAAATTGTTTGTAAATCCAAATTTAGTCTCACTATGAAGCAGAATGGTGATAGCTAAGTTTAATATGCCAACAGTTGTTTCTTGAGATTTTTGTGTATCATGTGCAAATAATGTACAAATTGCAAGCATTTCCTAGGATGGGTAATAATAATTGTATAGGGCTCTTGTTTAAGCAGGAGACTACAAACACTTTCTCAGATATTCAAAAGAAATCAATTCCATTGACTGTAAATAAAAATCACTTAAAAAACTAATTTTTAGAAGGATAGGTACCAAAAGGAAGAATGTGATTCATTTTACACCAATTAACAAGCTATTGCCAAGAATTAAACAATGCCAATTTCAAAAGGGAAGAACCTGGAGGGAACTAAAGTGTTAAATATAATGAATGTGAAGATTGAAAAGGAGATGTGTCATCTGTGGTCACATTGAAAGAGAAATTTATGTCCATAGTAACTGAGAAAAATCCCAACCTTCTTGATCTCTATAAGATCATAATTTACTGATAAACTAAAACTTTTGAAAGGTTCATCTTTCTAAAACAGTTTGGCTTTGAAACTTAATTTTGCCATTTTCAAGCACAGAGTTAGAGAATGGCTGGTGTAAGTTCCTTCATACTCATCTTGTGAGAGTAAAGAGATCAGCATTTAACATTAATCCAACATTCCTTTGGCTTAAGGAACCAAAACTATTCTAAGACTTAGAATGATGTGAGATTCTTGATAGCGTTAAACTCTTCCTTATGCATTGCTTAAATTTCCCAGAGTGGAGTGGTCAGAAGAAGCATTCCATGAAGCATGTATGTAAGTAAGAAAGTGTATCCCAGTAATTAAAACCTAGTGTTGCAGCCAGACATGCCTGAATTTGAACAGTGGCCCTACCACCATTCAATTTCTCTAAGTCTCCGTTATCTCTTCTTCAAAATAAGAGTTAAAAATCATACCTAACCTAACAGGTAGAGAAGATTGAATAAGATTATGCATGGAAAGCTCTTAGCACTCTACCTCGCCTATGGTTCAGTAAATGTTAGTTGCTATATTATTATTCCTTCAAAATATACTAACTTTCGATTGCGTTAAATGGCATGTTTAAAAAAATAATATTTGTAAAAGTTTTTGTTTTGTTTTTCCTGTTTCAATAAAGAATAAAAAGTAGAAGCAGCTCAAAATCTTACAGCTTGAACCCAGGAAAACATAGCAAAACCTATACCAGTTTGTATTCTCAGTTGTAGGCTCTTGTGTGTAGCATTCAAGAAGGTCCTGAGGCCACATCTTTGGTTTAATTGATCAAATCAAGTAAGCTGAGAATTAAGATTCAATAAATAAACATTGAATACTTGACATTTTGAATAATGTGCTAAGAGAGCTCCTGCATTATTTCAGTAAGTATTTTCTAGAAAAAGTCTAATACGAATGAAACATAAATAAGTGTCCCTTTGGTGACAAAAACTACAGAGCTTGCTGGTAAGCTTTTGAAGGTTAAGAAACTTTACTATTAAAGGCTTAACTCTATAGAGGGGAGAAATCTCAACTAGTAAATTGCTAAGGGTGAGAATAAACCCCAAATAAAGAGAGCCCTCCTCCAGCTACAGAGCAAAGCCCTGGGAACCAGAACCCCGCCTCTCTGCTGAAAGGATAAAATTATTTTCAGTGCATTGAGATTGGCCATCTGACATGACAGCATCCTAAGTCCAGAGTATTAGGCCACAATAGTGGTTGCCTTTGAAGCAGCAGAAGAAAAGAAAATTGACCCAGATTTTTTTTTTTTCCCCTCTATTGAAGAGGAAAGTTGGCAAGCACTTGACTTGCAAGAAAGAAGGAAAAAGAAAACAATATGGGTATCACTTCCCTCTAGTGGTGAGTGAAGGTCCCACAAAGCTCACCAAGGAGTAGGCTGTCAGAAGACTGATGACAGTCTTTTGCAGAACATTTTATGGTTTCAAAGTTCTTCTAAATGTTTTATCCCATTGAATTCTCAAAGAACCCTGTAAAGTTTCATCATTCCTGCTTTAAAGATGAGGAGGCAGATTCTTAAGACGGAATAGGATGCAGTTCCAAGTGTAATACATGGAGAGGTGGAAAGCCTCACACTAAGAACAGATTTTATCACTCATTAGCTTTTTGAGTTTCCTGAGCTTATGTAAATGCAGTGAAATAGTCTCGGCAGTGTCTAAGGCCCATTACAATGAAAAAATCACCTCAGCTTGTCTCAGTTCTGTGTCTAGTTACAGGAGCTAAACTGAGACTTTGGCATTACAGGGTGTCATCTGGCCCTGTCCTCTTTTTCCCTGAATGGCTTAGGATATACGTTACCTTAGTCAGGACTTAAGGCAGTACCCAAGATGCAAGACTCTTTAAGGATACCAGCTCTCCAGTGAATGCCATTTAGATTGAGTAGGGAGGAGAACAGAATGGGTGGAGAGCAGACCATGGATATCAGGAATGACCTGTTCTCTTGAGAAGCACTTAATAAATAAATTTCTATGAATAGAGAAAAACTTGCAGTAGAATTTGATTATAGTTCACTCTCTGAAAATCATGTAGGAAGTTACAAAAAATGGCGTGTTAAACTTTAGCTAGTTTGGGACACCTCAGGAGATGGCAGAATGATCTAAAGTTTGTTAAACGAAATGTTCTAAGTCAGATGTGGAGAAGAGCAGCTTCGACACAGAGATGTTTTCTCACTGAGTGGAGACAGATCTACTCTCCTCTTTACTAAGATAGATTTCTGGGTTGACAAATTACAGAATGAGTAATAACCATTTCTGATAATGTTGAAGGCTGCAACGAGCACCTAGTAAATAAATAAATTTCTAAATTTAAAACCTCATTATATATGATCTTCTGTAATTCACATTAAATCAGATCTAAAGAATGAAAGTATATACTGCAACAATAGAGCATTTATTTTGCTCCTATTTGGGTGAATACAGTGTGTGTGTAGCTAAGTTGAGCAGTGATACAAAGGTTTTAGGAATTATCTCGGTTGCTTTAGATGCTGGAGGGCTTGTCATAAATGTAGGTCTTCAACAATTCTACATTTATTATACAGCTGACAATAAAAATTAAGAAACATCCAAATAGTAATTTAAGAATAATTCTCACCAGACACTGCTTTTCATCTAGATTTTGACCTAATAAAATATTAGGTTGGGTTTTAATTTTCCTTTTTCATCTGGTCTAGCCCCTCATGTTGGTGACCTCAAGTCAGAAATACAATGTTAATGGTATCAAGCCCTATTTAATGCATGGAAACATCTCGATGAATTCCATTTCCGTTTGTGCAGTTTTTCTCCGACTTATCGCCATTCTACAGCTCTCCTGGGAACAGGCAGCGCTTATTGTTTCTCAGTTCTCGGCCCTGCGTGAGTAATTGCTAAGTTTATGAAGTCAGTCACAAGAGGTAAATTCATATTTGACTGATTGCTTTGGAGAGTTCAGCTCTTGAATTTTACTATATTTTGTGGAACCTTTATGCAGTCTTCTCTGTACTCATAGTTCTTTAAGGCAGAGGGAAATATAACTGCAAAACTTCAGAATGTAATTGCTCTTATCTGAACACTATTCAAATTATGGTCTTTTCCTTTAACAATTAGGTAGGTATTAAGATTTATTTAATCAGTGAAAAACTAATAATAACAATATTAGTAATAATTAAAGGATAGAAGAGAAGAGTGAGAGAGAAGAAAAATAAAGGAAGAGAAGCTTCCATTAAAAGCCACCATGTGCCAGGCAGCATGCCAGTTGCTTTATACTCAGTGTCTCTAATCCTTACATTAACAACATGAAAAAGTGGTCTTGTTATCCTCACTTTAAAAATAAGATATCTGAGGTTCAGAGAGGTTAAACCAACTTGCCAAAAACATAATAATAGCTTCTGTTCAGAATATCCCATATGGTATAACTGAGCTAAGCAGGTTTTCCTGTGTTATTTCATTTAATTCTCAGATTAACCCTATGAGGTAGGCATTGTTTTTATCCACCTGTACAAGTGAAGAAACCACCACATAGAGAAGTTAAATAATTGATCGAATTGACAAAGTAGAACTACTGAGTAGGAGTTCAGAGCTGAGACTTGAACTCAGTAACCAGTAGTAGGACCAGGTGGTTCGTAAAGATCAACCGAACATTTTAATGTACTTGCTGAAGTTTGCTTGATAAAACTTTATAATATTATGATCTAAATAATGAGTGAATTTTGTACAATTAACACGTGGCTTTAGCTATGCTTAAATCACAAGAGAACATCAGAAACTCTAGCCAGGAAAGCCAATGCTCCTAATTCAGTTCTCTTGTCTAGTTCATCTTCTGTCTAATTCTGTCCTCTCCTTCTATCATTTCTAGTGCATTGCATGGAGCTCGCTCACTCTCTCTTTGCTTACTTGGGTCCCAACAATTGTTCTTTTTCTCACCTGTGGTTTCCTTTCTACAGCTATAATTCCTCATACTCTTTCAGTTCATAGAGCTTATTCTTTCTTGAGCTCTTTTTTTCCTGTGCTTTTTCCTCACTTTTCTTGCACACTGTCTCTTTGATTTTGCCAGCTTTCTCCCTAGCTCTCTTATTTGGTATCTCTTTTGCTAAATGTCTTTCCACTGCCTCCTTGCAGATACCTTCTGTGTGCTGTGGTCTGATCACCCTCTGTGGTGTTACTGTTGCTGTTTCTGACCACCTAAGCACAGAGATGAATCTCTGTACTGAACTCACTCTCTTACAGCTTCTTTCCTTCTTCCTTATGGGTGTGAAACTCTAACTTTCCCTCAGAGCTCCTTCCAACAGCAGCACAAATCCTCCCTCTCCACGAAGCCTGGGGTTCTCTTCTCAACCAGCTCTGCAGAGCAAAGGAATTCTTATCTGTTAAGACAACTAAGATGAAAGTTTAAAAAAGTAAATCAATAAAAGTTTGCCACTGCAAATGGCTTATATGTGGCTTTTCATTACAGTTCAATGAAAAGTTAAAGTTGTTGGGTAGCCCTTTAACATGTCATGTACGTTCACACAGCTCTGTCCATGTTCCTGCCAATCCTTCTCTTTGGAATGCTCTCTTCCAGTCTCCTTCCCCAGCACTATATTCCATTTAGGAAGATACTATTCCTACTTGAAGGCCAATCTCAAATGTCAGCTCATTTGTGAACCTTTGTAGATTATCCGCTGGCAGAAGAAATAACATTTCCTCAATTCTTATGCACCTTGTAGCCCTTGGATTATAGGACTTAGAAAACGTAGAAAATGTACTGAAGGTAATACAGGTCACTGACAACAATACTAAATTTTGAGCTCCATAAGTTAAGGCACTTCTTCCTACTCATACACATATTCTCAGCACCTGGTATTAGACGGACACAGTCGGTGATCAACAGATGTTTGAATTATTCATTTATAGTGTCTCAGTTTTGGTTCTCTGAGAAGGAGCCCCCAACCCAGGAGTGGATGTGTAATACCATAGAGGAAACACTTGAGAAGGATAAAGGGCTTGGGAAGAAGCAGATAGACAGAGCCTGCAGATACTGACACAGGCCTGACACCTGCGGAAGGGGAGATGAAAGGAAGAAAGATGGAGGAAGAGCCTCAGAATGTAGCACAGTTCTGAGACAGTCTTGGCCTGATGGGTGTGCAGTTCCTGAGCCAAGGTCAGAGATCCCCAACAGTAAGAAATGGCCTAGCTCTGATACCCCTGTGCTTGGTCGTTGACTAGAAGAAGCTTGAGAAAGCTTGGCTTTGGCCTAAATGCCATGGTGGATCTGAAGGTGCACAGTTGGGAATTGTCAATCAACTATGTTTCCTGACGTAGAATCTCTTACAGGGAGGTATGAGGGGCCCACCCTCTCCACCCTTGCAGTGCTTTAGTAAGAATATTTCCCTTTTCAATCTCATTGACACTAAATTAGGAGGCAGGAGACCTAGATTTTGGTCTTGCTTTTAGTATTTAGTTGCATGACTCCTGCAGGTCACTATACCCTTGTATGCCTAAGTTTTCTTCTGTATAATATTATATGAAAATGTTTTGTTTCCATTTTAAGGGAAATATAAAGTATCACAGACTGTACTATTCTTCCAGGCCACAAAGCAAGCCTCCTATTGTTTCTTTTTCTTTTATTAACTATATGTATGTTAACTATGCATGTTAACTATATATTATTAACTCTCTCTATAAAATTTAGATATATATATATTTATAAAATAACTGCATAATTGTTATTCTCAAAGTCTTTCCAATTCAAACCTCACAGAGCCAGATAGGAATTTTAAGGAGTATGTGGTACATTTGGACATTTGGGTATAGATTCTTTCTTGAAAATTGCTTCATTAGGAGTGTGTTCTTCACTGGAACACTCAAAATGGATATGGAAATTATAATCTTATCTTTTGATTGAAAAGTAGAATGAAATACCTAGCCCTTGATACTAAATTAATTTACAAGATTTCATCAATTTGCCCATAAAATTTATTGAACTTTCCTTGTAAACACTATTCTTAGTATTCTGGAAGGACAAGTGCAAATAGGTAAATAATGTATTATTATTTATTGAGCACGTACTATGTACTAGACCCTGTTGTGAGCATTTCCCATGTGCTCGTGGACTTCTCTTAACTATCCTGTATTGGCTAGTTTTTGCCACAAAAATGCAGTGGAAAAAATAACTGCAGAATCTGAGTGGCATTCAAGAATAAGTGTATAATTAGGCCACAAATCTCCAGAAGAATTTTCAATTTGTGACTGAGGAGTCAGTTGATGTGTGCTGAATTGTCATTCTGGTTTCAGTTGGCTGGTTCACAGAACTGTGGCTGTCTAGAGGATGCCTCTGATTCACGTGTCTTTCATCCTACCTCTGGGATGAGTGGACTGGCCTGGGCACGATCTTTTCTCAGTTATGTCAGAAGTGCAAATGGGTAAATAAAAACACTGAAGGCATTTTAAGTCTAGGGCTCAAAAGTAGCACACTGTCAGCCTCATTTTATTGGTCAATACAAGCCCAAAGTGGTCAAGACACAGGGAAGTAAGCGGTGTCCACGGTGGGAGTGTGCTGCAAAGTTACACAGCAGAGTGTGTGACTAGAAAGGGGATGAATTATTGAGACCAATATAAGACTTATGCTAAGAGGCAAGGAATTTTCTCATTCCCATTTTATAGATGAGGAAATTGAGGCACAAAAAAAGTTAAAAACCTTCCCCAACTTTCAGGAAGCTTAAATCTGGTTGAAGAGTAAGACAAAGGCATAACTTTAACATAAACAGAACATGCCAGTAGTATAGTATTTAAGAAAAAATAGAATTTGCAGTAACTGTTATTGAAGCATAGAAAAATAGTCAGTATTGTGGAATGTGACACTGAAGCAGAGTGTGAAACATGGCTAGAATTTGAATAATCAGAGAACAGGAAAGATAACATTTGAGATAAGTAGAAAATGGGAGACAGGCAGGCGTTATACCCATAGGTTTGTGGGCCAGTGAGTACGTCAGAGCCAACGTAATGTTCAAAATAAGAGAGAGGATATTTAGTTATAGAAACCAGGATCAGTGCTTAATCTGGCCTCTTGGGAAGAATTGTGACTGTGCCTACTGTTGAGAAACCAGCTTGATGATGATTATTTTACATAAGCATAATATTAAGAAGCCCAAACTTAGATGCTGTGAGAATTAAAAGAACTATTGTGGGACATATTGGGAATGAAGAGTAAATAGACTTGCTAACTTATTCCATCCTGGGGAAAATGCCTGGAAATAACTGAATTTAACCACAAGGTTTTGAGCCTGAGCATAATGAAAAAAATGCACCAAAACAGGAATATTAAACACGGGGTCTGGTCTGTGGAGAGAATGATGCTGACTTTGGTTATGGATATGTTGAGTTTTTGATAATGATAGGGTAATGTAAAAATAGAATTTTCCGGCAGAGAATTAGAAATTGGGAGCTGGAGTTCATAAAGAGAGAAGGGTGGGAAATTTGGGCATCATTTACCATGAGGCAAAAGTTAAAGCTATAGATAAATATTGGAGTGTTGGTGTCTGGGGAAGTGCTTCGAGGCTCAGGAACTAAGCCTAGAGGAAAACCTACATTTGGGAGAATGAGAAAGATGCAAAGAATGACACTAAAGGGAGCAGGAGTGTGGCCACCAAGCCCCCAGGAGCGGGAGGGTAGAGGGAACAGAAACTAAGAGCAGATAAAATTTTTAAATATGTAATTGCTTCAAATATTACAAACGCATCTATGGGAAATTTATTAGGTTTGACTTTGTGAGGATGTTGTTGACCTAAAAGGGTGCTGTTTCCCATAAATTCTAGATGTTTGATTTGAAAGAAAAGAATGAGTGGCTGGAGAGGATATAAAGGAAAGTAAAATAGACCATTCAAAAGTCTAGAAATGAAGAAGGACAGCACAGTGGCTAGCAATCTGGAGAGTGGGGTCAGCAGTTTGTCCCAAGAGGAGGAAAAGACGGGAATCTTTGAGGATAGTTTTACAAGGAGTATTTGAGCTTTTGCCCTGCTTTTATACCTCCTTGAAATAACTTTTATAGTCAAGAGAAAATCAGCAGTCGCGTATGTCAAAAATATCCAATTTTGTTCATTATTAGCTTCTGCAAAAGAAAAGTTACTTTCAAACAATATATATCATCCTAGTGCTAACAGAGAATAGATTTTTTTTTTTTTCCTGAGGGAGATTTATCCTTAGCTAACATCCATGCCAATCTTCATCTGTTTTTTACCATGTGGTCCACCAGTGCAACATGACCAATAACAGAGCGGTCTAGGTCCGTGCCCAGGGAAGAGACCCAGGCCACTGACGCGGAGTGCTGAACTTAACCACTAGGCCACGGCCCGGCCCAAGAATGGATTTTTAATTTTAGTTAGATTATATTTTACGTCATGTATTGGTTATCCTGTCAAAAACTTTAAATATACTACAGAGAGTAGTAGGTCACAATGTAAATATTATGAAAATGTAGTAAGTCAGGACTATTTAAACTATATGTAAAATGACCAGAAAAAAATTCATGTAAACATCCTGCAATCCCTATTAGTTTCCCTTTCTATTGTTCTTTACATAATTAAATCAATAAATATTGTCAAGTCCTGTGATGGGTGCTGGAAATAAAACTGTGTAAGAACTGTCACTTTCCCATAATTATTATATATGTAAAATACATGTTTTATATGCACATGAACACATATACAAATAGATATACAAATGATATATTACTTTGTTTAACTAATGGTGCCCATAATTTGTCTCTTAACTATTTCGTTGAAAACACACTTAAAATGAATATTTTGGAAGTAGATCAGTAATTGCAGAAGATGTGCCCTTTCAGTCCGCTTCATGTGCACTTTTTCATTTCATTCTTGATATATTTTAAGCAGTGAGGCAGTCATTTCAAATGCTAAATGCTCTCAACTCTGATCACGGATCATCCTTAATGTGCAGACTTTATGTTTTTTAACTTTTGAGCTAATGCAGTTGAGGGGATAATAATAACAATAATAATAATAAAATACAACGCTAGAACCTTTCAGAAATTCTATATCCGATGCATTTTGCCACCATTCTTTCATCTGCTTCATCAGGTGGCTGAGTAAATCCTATGCAGAGTCTCCATATATCATGTACCTGACAGGATAATAAAAAAGGTAACCAATGCATCTAATAAGCAGATAATTTTTAGAGCAAGGGATTCTCCTAATACACAGGAGAAAAAGAAGTGTTACAACGTTGCTAGATACAATCTAAGCAAGAAGAGCTGTAGAAGTCTCGAGCCCCTGTGAGTCCTTGGTGTCCTGACTCAAGCCTGCTTGTTCATGCGAGCTGTCAAGCAGAATGGGTAGAGGGCAGGGGAAGTGCTGTGACAGGGCGCCCCTGAGAGGAGAACTAATTCGGATTCTGCAAGCCAACGCATGTGTGAGGTTCAGAGAAGCGGACCAGCTAAAGGAATACCCTATCTCTAGGGACTGACTGTAAAAGTCACAAAACGCAATTGGCTATTTATTGATCAGAAATTCAATATCTCTGATTTTTTTAATAAAATTAACTGTTGAGGATAAAAGAATAGAGAAAAGAGTGGTCATTATTTTGAATTACCTTGACGAAAAGTTCCTTTGAATTTAAATCCCCTCCCACTAAAAAAATGAACCCAAATGAAATAGGAAATAGAAAATATTTGTCACTATCCATATTATTTTCATCTATCTTTTTTATTGAGTAGAACAACAGTCAAAAAGATGTAATGAGATATATATCCAAGATTTGACTGGAGATGAGACCATTAGAAATTAGGTCTAATTTCTAAAAAATGAGGAAGAAGAAAAAAAGATGAATTGATTACTGTAGAAATTTCTTCTGAAAAAATTAACCTTTCACAGGGGCTAGCCTGGTGGCGCAGTGGTTAAGTTCGCATGTTCCGCTTTGGCGGCCTGGGGTTCACTGGTTCAGATCCCGGGTGTGGACATGGCAACGCTTGTCAAGCCATGCTGTGGGAGGCATCCCACATATAAAGAAGAGGAAGATGGGCACGGATGTTAGCTCAGGGCCAGTCTTCCTCAGCAGAAACAGGAGGATTGGCAGCAGATGTTAGCTCAGGGCTAATCTTCCTCAAAAAAAAAAAAAAAAAAATTTAACCTCTCACAATCATATTTTAAGAAATGCATGTATGATAGTTCCATGGAAGCTACTAATACTATATTAAATTACACTGAAATGAGTTAGTCCTCAGAATGTGTGAATATGTTGGTTTATGTGGCAAAAAGGAGTTACAATATCAGGTGGAGTTAAGATTGCTAAACAGTTAATTTTGCAATGTGGAGATTATCCTGGATTATCCCGGTGAACCCAATAAATCCCAAGGATCCTTAAAGGTGGAAGAGGGAGGTGGAAGAGTGAAGTGGGAGAGAAACTGAAAGATGGCACCATGGAAGGACTCAGCCCAAAATTTCTGGCTTTGAAGATGGAGGAAGCAGTCATGATCCAAGGACTATGGGGGCCTCTAGAAGCTGGAAAAGATCCCCCCTGGAGCCTCCAGAAGGGATGCATTCCTGCTGACACCCTGATTTTAGCCCAGGGAGACCGTTTCAGACCCTGGACCTCCAGAACTGGAATAACAATTTGTGCTGTTTTAAGCCACTAATTTTGTGGTAAATTTTTATAGCATCAGTAGGAAAGGAATATATGCTTAGCATAACAAGGAAAGAATATAACATGTTTTCTGAAAATTGAATTTTTATGATAATTTTATTTTCTTATTTTGATTTTTATGATGACAAACTGATTTTCAAGTCCCGTGTGTAGAGTGGAAGCCTATTGGAGAAGATTGTGTTTGATGCTGGGGCTTTTATTTATGGAGAAGGCAGTCGTATCTTCATTATGATTAATACAATATTTATCTTTGGAGATGAAATTAAAGTTGTATATAATTGGATATGAAGTTGTTTAAAGTGTCCTTAAAAGTTCCACGTTGGGGGGCTGGCACCGTGGCTGAGTGGTTAAGTTCGCGCGCTCCGCTGCAGGCGGCCCAGTGTTTCGTTGGTTCGAATCCTGGGCGCGGACATGGCACTGCTCATCAGACCACGCTGAGGCAGCGTCCCACATACCACAACTAGAAGAACCCACAACGAAGAATACACAACTATGTACGGGGGGCTTTGGGGAGAAAAAGGAAATAATAAAATCTTTAAAAAAAAAAAAAATGTTCCACGTTGGTGTGCTAGTGCTGTTCCTTGTTTCCTTAAAAAATAGTGCGTTTTGGCAAATGGAAGTAGATACAATAAGGGTATTTGGTTATAATAACAAAACTTTTGCAATGCTTGGTAGAAAAAGAACTAGCATAGGTATTTCATGTACCTTCCTAATGTGGATCTAATGTGGGAGAAATCCTATTATAATTACTTTATTGAAAAAAGAATCATATTGGTTCAATAGAAAAAAGCAAAGGACCAAATCATAACGTTCTATAATCCTGGTTACTCCTCCACTCTGCCACCCACTGCTGCTGATCATTTAGCAATATCAAAATGCTTTGTTTCAACCCGCCAGTTTTTCCCTTTAGTTTCCTGCTAAGAAGACAACTTTACTTTAAAATTATTGGCCTAATGAATATGGTCTCCAGTCACCTTTTTAGAAAAGTCATATGACATTATGAGAGTTTAACTATAGGAAATAGTGGATTCACAAACAGATCCACTCTTTAGTGACCTGATAGAACATATTCAGTTGTTGAAAGAACTGTTTGATGTTTTAATACACATGTATCATAATTTTGATATTTTCACATAAAACTTCACGAAAACATTAATATTCCTCTAACAGTTCTTGGACATATATTGATTTTTCTCTTTATTAGTTGAGTGCTGAAGTCGATGCCAGAAAGAGCAAAAGGATACTTTTGTGTGTTCTTATACCCGGGAACCACTGTAGATTTTTGATTTCAATATATACACCCAGATTTAGAGAAATATGGCATTCTAATATCTTTGGTCTGCGATTCTTGTAACTGAAGTAATATTTGTAGCAACTATTAGATTCTGTTTCTTGAATGGGCACTTATTCTTTTAATTTTTGATTCTTCCATGTGAAATTAGCTTGGCAAAAACTCCCCACGTGTCTCTGGCAGGAAGAGGGGAGAGCAGTCGTTTTGAAATACATCCAGGGCATCTGTTCTTCTTAACACGGCCTTCCCTCGGTGGAAACTATTTCACCAGAGTCTAACTTGTGGGGTTTTCCCAGAGCCTGACCCAATTCCAGTCCCCTATAGCCTTCCTGTCTCATCTAAGGGGGGTGGGGCTGGGGAGTGGGAAGTACTGGTTAAGGTGACAGCCCAGGGGACAGGCTCACTAGAAGACCGAGACGTAATCATAGGAACATGGAGTGCGTCCTCTTTACCACACTTGACCACCACATCACTAGGGCCCCTGTATAAGAACAGTGAGTAGAACTGAAAGAACTGCTTATCTTGGATCTTGTTCAGGAAGACGTCTCTAGGGAAACCCAAAGACAACAGGGACTACAGACACAAGGACACCAGAGGAAATGTTAGCCTCCTGGACCAACAGGTGCAGCAGACAGGAAATATGGCAAATTAGCAAACTTGGGTGTGTAAGTGTCAAATAATTGAAAACAAGTGTAAAATTTTTCCATTGCTCACTGAAATAAAACATACAGCTTGCGAGGATTCACATTTAAAAGATTAAGTAGTTTTTTAGGCTTAGCTACAGCCTGAAAGATTCTGAGTTTCAAGAATGATAAAATACACATTTATCTGCTCATTGCACTTTCATTTTGAACACCTACCAGGGTCTAGACACTGGCATGACTGTGGAGACCACAAGAGCCCAATCCCCTGTCCCTGAGGGGCTTACATTCTAGCTGGAGGAGACAGACAAGAGATAAATAAATGAGTAAAAGATATAGTGTGTTAGATGGTGATAATAGATAAATCGGGAAAAAAATAAGAGTGAGTTTGCAATTTCAAATAAGATGGCCAAGAAAGGTAAAGGTGATATTTAAGGACAGGAA
This sequence comes from Equus quagga, assembly GCF_021613505.1. NCBI lineage: Eukaryota > Metazoa > Chordata > Mammalia > Perissodactyla > Equidae > Equus > Equus quagga. Next base: position 9,976,946 of record NC_060284.1, on the reverse strand, counting down.
TATAGATTCATGTCAAGTAAAATGTAACAAACATGTAGATGAAACATTCATTCCTTAATTCAAAACTATTTGAATTCGTAGGACGTGTGAGACTGAGTAATTAGGAGACCAAAGGCAGAAGAAAGATTTCTAAACCCTGGAGGGCTTATAATTTATCCAGACACATACTTAGAATTTTGCAGTAGAGGTTTTAAAAGAGGTACAATTAAAGGAATTTTGTATGTGTCTAAATAAAATAATTTATATTATATAGAGTATTGGGAAATGTAGATTTGAATTCTCTGGTTAACTATAAACTCCTAAAACCAGTATTAATGGTCCCACACTTTTATTATTTTTCAATATGGTGGTCTTGAAAAATACCTCTTATTCATCTTCTACGGAAGAGGAATGTCAAGTCTTTCGTTTGTCTTTCTACTCACCTCTAATTTGTCAGTGAACCTTTAACTGACATTTATTAAAGTTCACTAAATTTGGAAAAGATTCTCAAGGATTAGGAAGTGACAGACATAATTCTGTGTTAAAAACAATGGGTTAGAAGAAAAGCCTCATTAGTATAGATCCACTTAATGGAGAGTTTGGCATAAATTCTGGATCACATAAAACCCCTTGCAGAACAAAAAAGCGCTATTTGTATATGGATAACCGTTGGAGAGTTTATATTTCATTAACCTGTTGAGTCCTGTAAAAGGTCAGAAGCAGAAATAATATTAAAAACCATAAAGAAGAATTCAGTAGAGACAATATACTTAATTCCTAAGTTATAAGATTACATGTGAAGTCCAGGCCCGAGGCAAAATATCTTAGAATAAATAATTAACTTAAAATTTGGATTTAAAATGCTATATAGCAGTATAGCCATTCTAAAATTAATATATAAAATAATAAATTTTTATTAAGGACATTTGAAGCTTTTTTAAAGTCCAGTAGGGCAATATTTAATACAATGTCCTGAAAGTTGTACCTTGCTGGTTTTCAGAAAAAAAATTGTCTAAAGGTGATTCAAAAATATGAATATGATTTTTTAAAGGTCTGGTTTACATTTTACACTTTCCTAATATAGACGTTATAAGGATTTTGTTCAACCACACCTAATATATTTTCTTCATAACTGTTGAATATGTACGGATATCTTACTCTTTGCAACTTCCTACTAATTATTCTGATTTTTTATTCTGGGGACTCAGTTTAATATATTTTTCTTATGATAGATTTCTTTCTTAATTCAAAAACCATTGTCTTCTCCTCTTCTCTCGTATTTGCATCTCCTGTTAGTCTCAATTTTGCCCTGATTATTTCAGCTTCTACACACTTGGTAGTTTCCAAACCTTCACCGAATTTGTACTTGCTTTCCCTCCCTCCCAGCTGCTGTAGACTGAGGTCACTCCCACGGCTGCGGCCTAGGAGAACAGAGCGCTTTCCTCCTTTGGCCTGAAAAGATAACCCCACTCATTCTACCTAAGTCAATGTTAATTGTTTTTTGGCAGCCACACTGTTCAGGTCCAAAAAAAGAGAAAATATCTTCATTTTCTACCCTTCAAAACTGATTTTGTATGTATACTTTGTGTGTGTTTAGATAGAGAAGAGGGAAAGAGAAAGAAGGCAAGGAAGAAAACAAGAGGTTGACTTTTCTTTCACTTCAGGAGTTTCTCTCCAAGACTTAGTGTAAACACCTTCTAAATAATGGCCTTGAGTTTCTATTACTGGTAAAAAGTTATTACAAAATTTGTAAAAACTTCATTTGTAAACTTGGAACAATTAATATAATAAATATGAATTTATATAAACCAATCAATATACAGTGACATTAGTTGAAGGAAAGCAATTGATTCAAAAGTGAAAATAAAAGTAATCCTTAATATTTCATAAAAGGATATTAAGTGGAACTCTTTCAAGGTTTATTTAAATTTCATTTTATAGAGAAAGCTCAATTTAAAGAAACTGTCTTTGGCAAAAGAAAGTTTTTGCTGCACATATGCAAGAAACCTCAAATTAGAGGGCAGTTTTACAGTGACAAGAAGAAGCACTAGAAAGAAAAATATCATTTAACTTCTCCCCTTTTGCTTTTGATAAATTAATTTAGTCATTTTAATTTGTAAAAATTCTCATATATTGTACACCACTATGTATGTTGCATTTAACAATTCATTTTACGTGGTTGACTAAAAAAATTGTTTACTTTACAAAATACAGTAATATTGTGTGAAATTATTCAATTCTCATTTATTTACTCACAACTCAATAATTTTTAAATTATGTTTCCTGAATTCTTGTTTTTTGTTTTAAGTTCTCTGTGTTATAAATAGCAAAGAGTAATTTTTTAAAAATTGCACTTCATTCTGGGAGGTTTTCATCACCCTTTCTACTCTTGAGAGTGAAGCCGAAGGAAATCATAGTCAAAGATTAGAAGGAGCTAGCATTTTTGTGAATTACCTGAAAGGTAATTCAGGTGTTCTTTGTGATACAGGTAATGTGGTGGAACATTGTAGTTTAGCCAGACAGAGTTCCTTTCTTATTTTAGGAATAGCATCTTCTTATTTTAAAGAATTTCTTCCCACCTCAACCTGACAATTTGTCTGAGGGGTCGGGCTCTGATTTTATAAAAGCTCATCTCTGCGCCCCCAGAGATTGGGCAAGATGTTAGCTTCTCACTCAGGGTAGGTCAGTTATAGCTCTTGAGCATTTCTGGGCATAAAGATTAATTCAGAAGACTGTCATTTGGATCTGGGATTTTATCTTTTTAACCTGACGCTTGGCAGTAAAAGTCCTTTTCCTTTTTAGGGATAAAATTAAAGATGTAAGCCCAAAGCTCTCCTGGCTTCAGATTTGGGGAGAAATCTCTATTTTGAGATTTCTTGTTTAAGAGAAGAAGGCACACAGAGAAAAGGAGAGAAACTAGAGGAAATAGTCCCTGGTCTCTAATTCAGTCAACTCTACCTACACCATTGCCCTTCCTAATTATATAAACTCTTTTTGTCTAAAGTAGTTTGACACGAATTTCTGACACTGGAAATCAAAAAAGTACTTAATAAGGCAGTTAACCAAACAAAGATATCACTTATTCATTCATACCTGATCAAAAGCCAATGTGACAGCTGGAAGGGGAGATAGACGTTTGAAAATTACCGTAGTCCTCCTTTCCATCTTGCTACGTGTCTCCCCAACTAGCAGCACCTAAAGCTGGAGAACAGTGGAGAAGACACTTCCCAAATGGAGGGAGATATTTTATTCAACAGCCACAGTGTCATCGCCAGCTTTATAAATATTTAGATACTGAGGATGGACGTCATGCCTTGCTACAAAATCTGTTTCAAGCTTTCAAGAAGCCAAACTTGGTAAAGAAGAAACGTTGCTTAAGAGAATGAAAGGGTAGAAGAAAGAAGAGTTGACTAGAGGAGAGTATGGAATGAAAGAAAACAGAATAGGAAAAGCTTCTTGTCCTGATGCAGGTGCAGAGAGAGAGCACCTGAAGGGAATGTGCACTGCTTCTTCCTCTGCAGAAGTCCCTGGGTGTGATATTGGGTTAATGACCAGGAAACCTGCTGTCATAGCTTCAGTAGAATCATTGGGAATCATTGGTTCTAAAACTGCTGATGGCAGTCTGTGTACTTCCTCGCTTTCTCACTTGCCTTTATGAACTTACATTTTATTAATTAGTATTAACATATTTATTTAATATGTTGTTTTGACCCACTGCTGGCCTCTACCTAAACAATATATCTTCTGTATATCAAAATGTGTTTCACTCCAAAACTATTTTCTGAACATGAGTGACCTTTCTAATTAAAATTTCTAACACTGTGTTCCATATAACAGTTGGCAACAATTGTTGATGCTTTGCTCTTCCCCTTTCGGTGTTTTCATTTGTTAATGGTAATTTTTCAGCACTGTTCTGATAAATCATAATTGTTTAATATAATACCAATAATGGTAAATCTAATATCATGAACTATGTCAAAGCTTGTACCATGTGCTCCAACAAACCTATGGATGAGGAAATGATCATGTTAGTTAACTTAAAAGAAAATGAGTGAGTTAGATTTTAAAGGATGTTTGTAAGAGCAGAGAGAAAACATTTGATTTACTTTTAATTGGGAAGTTATTCACTCTGATACTTAGCATATACGAATGACATTTTCAAACTTTCCTTTTCCCTATCGGAATTTCCAGTGTTATACTCATTAGTTTAACCACTGCATTAAAAACTCCAAGAGCTGCCCAGTGGTATAGTGGCTAAGTTTGCATACTCCGTTTCAGTGGCCCGGATTCACGGGTTGGGATCCCAGGCACAGACCTACACACCAACCTCATATAAAGTAGAGGAAGGTTGTCACAGATGTTCACTCAGGGCCAATCTTCCTCACCAAAAAAAAAAAAAAAAAATCCCAAATAGATGTCCTTCTTTTGGTAACCCCTACTTTGATTTTCTTTCTATAATGGTAAAAGAAGTAGGGAAACAAAGGGAGGATATAGCAAAACAAAAGCAGAGGGCTGTGAATGTAAATGTTCCACACATTGGTGGTGTAGAAAATTATAAGCCTTAGGTGCTCTACAGACAAAATGTAAATTCTAAAAGCAATGAAAATATTTAAGTAGCACAAATTTCATGAGATTTTCAGTTGGACCTTGAAGTATTTGCATGAGTAAAATGATAGATACTTGGAAGCTGAAAAAGGATGGGATCTCATTTGACCTGGGAACACAAAGTACATTTCCTGCTTCTGTTATGAAAAACCAGTTTTCGAGTCAACGAATTATATTCTGAATGTAAGCTACATTCTTTTAGAGATACATTAAGTCCTTTAAATGGTCATTGAGGATCTCAGGACAGCCGTTCAGCACAAGGTAATCTGTAGCTTGAAGGAAATAACGAGCTCCACGCAAGGCTCAAGAGACACTTATTTCAGTGGCCTGCACACTTGCGGACCCTGGTGGAAGCCTGCCATCACATCCACCCTTGTGGTTCTGATTTTCACGTAATGGCTTTATTTTCACGTAAAATGAAAAACACTTGTCTGAAGATTCATGTAAGTTAGAATTACTTTATTCTCCTTGTATCCTGGGGGTGTCTACTCCTGTGATATCTCTGGATGTCAAGCATAAACCTGTACTTACAAGAAAATGTTCACTGTCTGTGGTGCTATTTTGTTTTTGCAGTCGTTTATTTTTCGTTTCCTAGTAGAAAATATGACCTATGATGCAATAATCGAATAACACACTATATTTCCACTTCCTTAAGTTAAGAATTGAAAAAAATATATGTACATATTTAACTCAGGCAATATAGTGTATCATTTGCCTTGACATTGTTTAAGAGAAGGACAAAATTTGTGTTTAGAAGTTTTGACTTGGCGTTTATAAAGTGGCTCCTTCTGATAATTTAATAAATCAGATAAAGTGATCTAAGTGTGCTTTGAGTCTAGCTTAGCAACTAAATTGTTCTAAAACAACATTCTCATGTCTCCCTTTGGTTTACATGGTCTTCAAACTTCTAGCTTGACTATTTTCAGTAGCTAATCCTTTCCAATCATATTTATGGGTTTATGGAGTAGGGCATTGTAGAAAGAAAGTAAGTAAAACAATAATAAGCATAAAATAGTAGCAGGGTGCTTTTAAAGTATATAGTTATTAACAAAGGCTTTAGCGCTACTGCTTAACTTCATGTCACAGGTTAGCAGTATAGGCTCTGAGGGCGAACGTAGAATCTGGGCTTCCTCACTTACCAAAAAGATGACTTGAGGCAGGTTTTATGTGCTGAGTTTACTTATATGCAAAGCAGGAACAATAATAGTGTCTGTTACAAGGTTTAAGTGACAACGTAATGATTACTCAATATGTGTAATCATCCTCATATACTTATTGTAAAAGAAATATAATCCAGAAAAGTAAATAGTGTGCTTAAATTCAGGATGGCATTGTGATAGAATACTGATGAATAAAGAGCATTGCAACGTTTTCAGTGAATCTCACAATATTGTTCTAATCCTTTTCCCAAGAAAAACTGGTTTTATAAAATTTTATTATGTGATTTTATTTCATGAATGCAAACTAGACAAGAGATTATACAAATCTGTATTTTCTAAACACTGGCATTCCTGGAAAATTGTCTAAGACATAGATAGCATTCCTATCTTACCAGAAACCTATATATCTCTCAAGAAATACAGAATTTTCACTAATGATATTCTAATTAAGTGTGATATACTTAGTTGTACATTATCGCAATTGCTTTTTAATGTTACCTTCAGGAGAGCAGTAACATTTCTGTCTTAAACTGCTGTATTCCCAAGGCTCAGACCTTGCTTATTACGTTATGGATACAGATTTATAAGTATTTGTTATTGAATGAAGTATCACTTAAATTCTTCTAGCCTTTACAGCCTGTATGAGGTCACAAAGGAGGTCATGATGGCTCTTAGTGCCCAAATGATTACTATTCAGGGCTGCATTGGTCTGACTGCTTCAACTTGTCCCCTCGTGATTTCTGTAGTGTCTCAGGCTTTATTTCATGTGTTTCTAAGAACACATTTCTCATGTTGTTCTACTCTGGCCTCTCATTTTCTTAGCCAAACTGCTGTGTTTGCTGTCTACGTCACAAAAGCTGCCATTGCTTTGCTGGGCACAGCAGTTTTCATTGATGACTGTCACTCCAGACTTGGGGCAGTGGGGCAATGCCTTTCCTTTGTTTCTGTGTTATTTCCTTGTGCACTCAATTAATATATGGTTTAAGTGAATTAAATTATGTGAAGCTCGTTGTGGTTATCATCTTTTCCATAATTTCTGACAGCACACCTAAGCCTAAACTATAGCTTCTAACAGGAGTTGAATGAATACCTAAGGAGAAAGCAGGAAAAGTAGAGAACACAGAGAGGGGTAAGGCCCAGCTGGAATCAAGGCCTGGGTTTCACAACAGCTATAGTGTTGACATTTTAGATGGGATATTCTCTTAATACGTGGCTGCCCTGTGAACTGTAGGATGTTTAGCAGCATCCCTGGACTAGATGTCAGCAGCAGCCATCCAGATCATGGCAATCAAAAATGTCTCCAGACGTGGCCAAATGCCCCCTGGGGGCAAACCCCCCCCGCCCCCCCCCCCCCCCCCCATGAGATCTCCTAGTCTAGGGGAAGTTTACTTCCAACCCTAGAAATACTCCAAGCCGTCACATACCTGAGAATCCAGACTCAAACGTCCACAAGCCAGTCTAAGGGCCACCTGATACCTTCTTTTCTGCCCCAGGAGCAGTCTCTTTCCAAAGTATGAATCCTTGTGCTCTCCAAGCCATCTCTTTTCAAAATCCGACCCGGATTATGGAGAAGAAACTCTCAGGGCAGCAGGTCCCATTGGCAGCAATTCTTTCCACTTAAGCTCTGCAGTTCCTGAAACAACTGCTCAAAGTAACAACTTACAGCTCAGTAAACATGTCAGAAAAGTAGCCACCGAATTGACGTTGCTAAACGCAGCCATTCTCTGTTCCTTTCACAGAATTCAATCTGCCATGAAACATGCATAGATTCTTGCTACGAAGCTACTTAAATAATAGTTTCAACTTGCTGTTTTTGCTTGTTTGTTTTTCCCTAAGAACCAAAGGACTGATAACAAAAGTAAAAATCCGAGTCATAGCCTTAGTAGGCAGAACTGCTTGCACATTTTTATATGGTATTCTCCTACTTTCATAGTCTTAGGTTCTGGCCTCAAAAGGAATGCTTTGTTACATAAAATGACTTTTTACCATTACAAGAAAGCACCATTTATATGTCTTTCTAATGATCTTTCTAGAAAAACAACACAAATACAATCTCCTTTGTTAGTATTTTCAGTGACATTAGAGTGTCATGATAAAATCTATGTATATATTGTTGGAAATTGGGCTTAAGTTCCAAATTTGGATTTTAATGCTTGGACTATTTGATGTATTTCTGCTATTTCTCTAGTATTTCTGCTATTGAAAGACTTTTTTATTTAAAAGTATTTTCATAGAGAGTCATATAAACAATAAAATCCCTGAAATGTAATATCCTCTTTAAAGTTGTAATTCTTATAATTGCATATTGGATTTGTAGGAGGAAGAAAAACTAATGAAACCATTGAGATATTTCCTGAGTTTTAAAGTTTAATTTGTTTTCCCACCTGGGCACTTTAGGGAATTTAAAAGTATTTTGATATAATATTCCACTGAGGAAAGTCATCGCCAAAAGGTCTGTTCTTTTTAGCGCTAATATTGTTCATGCATCAACACCTGCTTCTTCCGAGATGGTAGCAGCTGTTTGAGTTGGAAAAAGGAATGAAACCTTGATGGTTTCACACTCAGTACTACTGTGTAATGAGCTAAGCCAGTTTCTGAAAATCCAACTTATCTTTTGGAGGAAAGTGAGACATTGCTTGTGGAAACTTCAGTTATTCATTCAAAAATGAATAGTTATGAAAAATATGAAGACAAGTTTTCAAAAATATATATTTAATGAACAAATTGTATAAAATCTACTTAATTTAATTATGGTTACACATTCTTTTAGTGTCAGAGAGGCAGAAAATACTTTTGGAAGTTATAATGCACCTTAATTTTAGGTTGGTTGATAATATGGATAGTTCCTGAGTTCATTTTTATTCAAAAGCTAAATTAATTCAAATATATAAAATGTAAAGCCTAAAATGTTCTTCCATTCATAAGATTTGTGCATTTGCCTGTGTCTATCTTACAGTATCTCATTTAAATATGAATAATCTTGTCCTACCCTAAATATTTAAAAGTTCTTAGAAAAATAACCACAGCATCTAATATCAAACTATATTCAAATAAAATGTATGGCATCAGACACAAAGAAAACTGAAATACATAATGCTTAGGCAAAGCTCTACACTCTTCCATGTACTTTAAATTCCTTGAGATCAAATCATTTGCTTTGTGGAGAATAGGTTTGTGACACTCCTTGCAGTATTTAATGTCTGAAGTCAGCCAGCAAGTGTCTTTTTTCCTGAAGTCCTGCAATACTTTATACTTGGAGCTGTCCTTGAAGCCCATGGGGAGGTTTTGTGTCGTGCAGAATTCAGTGACCCGTTTGCTTTACCATGTGAACCCAATATTGCACCTGTGCTCTGCAGCACCGTTTTACCTCAGAGCGATATTCAAGGTGTTGTGTTTAATCAACCAAGACCTATATGGTTTGGCCTATCGTTTTCTTAGAGATAAGAGTTTCTTCTCTCTTATGAAGGATAGAAGTTACAGAAAAGTAATGAGACTATTGAAGACTCTTCCTAATCTTAAATACTCTGGTCCTCTGCCAGAAATAGAAATTTACAGCTGAGAATATAACCTAAGGGGATTTTTAAACCAAAGTATCAAATTGGGGTAGCAGTAGACGTTGACAAGCACAGAAGAAAATGCTCATGTTTAACCTTTAGTAGACATTTAGGATCGATTATACTAATTTCACATTATCTGGGTCAAGTAGTCACCACCTGCAGCCTTAGCACGTGTATCATTCAGCCTCATAAGCACCTTACACCTCTGTTTGATTTCATTTCAGGTTCAGTTTAATATGTTAAATTAGATCCTCTTAGGTCTCATCTTTATCAACTCAATTCTTAGACAATTCATGCCACAGAGTATTTACGATAAAAAAAAAAAAAAAAACAACTAGCAATATCTTCATTTCAATTCTGGTCATCATATATTTAGACTCAACCAAAGAAATGACCTTGGGAAACTTGATCATCTCATATATACTGTACATCATAAGTTTTTATTATTCATTTTCACATGATATGTCAGTTTATTGCACAAATGGTCTTCCAATCTGGAATGTGGTGACCTAGAAAAAGGGCTTCATTTTCATTTCTATAGAGACAGCTCTATTCCAATTCTATCCAATTTAAAATAGCATCCAAAATTTTAGAAGAAAATGCATCAGGCAGGGGCAGAGAAGAGGGAAAGGGGGAACAGAAGATGGCAGGGATCACTGAGTGTGTTGTACATAAGCTGGTGGGGCTAGCTGGGCCACTGGGCCACATAAAGAGGACAAAACTATCCCCAGGTACCAACCCCTTTGACTGCATAAGTAGCAGAGTGGGCCCTGCTGCCTGGGCCTGCCCAGAGGGTAGCTGGGCAAGAACTGCACCAGGACCTGAGACCTACACTAAAAGAAGAGGTCGTGCAGAACATCCTGTTTCCTGTCCTACATCTCTAATAGACTTTACATCATTCCACTATTACAGAATATTATATTCATAGAATGTTTATTCAGGATGTCTTTTGACCCTGAGCCAACCGTTCAAAGACTTTAAGCGTCCATCTTTCACAGATGACAGCATACACACTCTCTCACGTGGCAAAGACTGCCTGGCCCTAGTATAGAGCTTTACAAATGTACTATGGGAGGAACATTCCAGAATTCCTAATTCCTTCAATGGCTAATCTCCACATGCTTTTTCCTGGATGTATCTGCACTTTAGCTTTGGGGAGCCCTCTATCTTCCAGGACTTCCATGGATCATATGGTGAAAATGCTCAAGCAAACAACGCCAGATGTTTGTTCTGGCAATGGCTACTTTCTGTCCTTTTAGACAGGGTGTCATGTGTGTGGCTTTGTTCTTTAGTAGGTATGTGGCAGTGAGAACTTTGTCTATGAAGTTGGCTTCTGTTCTTGGCCTGCACAACGAATGGAAAAGTCTTGAAAGGGAATCAAATAGCACGTGTGTCAGTGTTGACGAATGCGGTCCTCACAGTTAGTCTCACACGGGGAGGTGGTGCTGCCTTGGAGCCATAGCAAGCAGTGGCTGCGATTATGGCCCCGCTGTCTCTGTTGTCCATGTCTTCATTATGGTAGCCCAGCTGACAGGCTCGCATCAGATGGAATGTTTAACCTAACCTTGCTCAAATGTAACGCAGACCGACTTTGCATGAAGAACAGTGCTTTTATAATTATACCCCAGCTGGGAGCGTAAAGAGCACCGTGGTTAAAACTTGCCTATGTATCTGTCTGTATGTATACACGAGACTGGCAACACACAGAGTCTGGACCTCGCTGTCATAAAACTTAAGTGATCAAAATGCTGGAATTAGGGAATGAGTTAATATTTACATTAAATATCTTTATCCTGATCTTTATCACTGATGTAAATAAAAATATCTTTATATTTTGGAAGTTTGAGGCATTTCTATTAATCTCAAATACAACATAAACAAAAGAAAATGTGAGCTCTGCTTTATCTGGAGTAGAACAAGTAATCTGAAAGGGTAGAAATTTTACATCAAATACGATGCAGATGATCTCTTTGTTATAAAATTTTACAAAAGCGGACAGCAATACAAAACAAAATTTTTATGTTCAGAATAAAAAACATTTGTCATTGTGCTTATTCATTTGTGTGAAGCTTTATCCTCTTCCATTTATTCTAGCCTATTAATGCTGCTGACTGGTTCATATTGGATAGCATTTATGAAATGAAAGCAGGACCATCCCAGAAAGACTGTATTACCTTGGTTAAAAAAATAAAACTACAGCACTTATGGCAGTGACAAAAAACAGCTATAAAAATATAACTTTTGTATTTATTGAATAAATAGTTCATATGTATAGAATCTGCCATAGACACAGTACAATTCTATCAAGAAAAGTCAATCTCTCACTGTGGAAAAAGATTTTGCCTAATAGCAAAGCCGTTTGAAAGGTAAAACAATTTATTTACAAGAAATGAGATGATGGTTTTTTCCACTGCTTGCAAAAATGTGGTTTTTGTTCTTGTTCAAGACCTATGTTGAGTAATTCTTTTGAAACCTTGAGAAAAGGTGCTAGATAGTCCCATTGACTTCCACACCCCAAAATAGTGCTAAGTGCTGAAGAACGATTTTTATATTAATTGGAGATTTACAATAGGATCTGAATATTGTTCAGAATATAACATATAAAGCATAAAAAATGATTGAAACATGTAGAGTTAGAATACGTAACATCTGTGAACATTTCTAAAATCTTTTAGTCCTATATTAATACATACATGTATACTATAGTACCTTTCTCCCAGAAGATTCATGTTAACTTCTTACAGGAGTAGCAGATCTTTTCAAAGTGTTATCATTCAGATAATTTTCTTCTATGTGAAACTCCTCTCTAAACAGGACCACCCTTCTGCCTAGACCTAGTGAGCACCCTGCAAAGGCTTTTTGTTTCTTTTGCTTTACTTTGATTTGCTTGATTTCTCTTGGCTTGATTTGGCTGTCTTGCTTTGGTTTAGGGAGGGGGTAAAAATGAGCACTAATAAAATAATCGTCATTATAAGATCCATCGAGGCAAAGACGGTGTATGTGTTGATGACAGCTAGCACTGCAGGTTGTCACAGAGCAGGTATTTGAAATATATTTATAAATGGTGTTAGTTTCTGGGTTTCTATTAGAAGTTTTTTGTGGGGGTCGGGGTGCTATGAACTTTTATAGTGTCCAAGGGGTATTAAAATGACTGAGAATAGATGGAAGACCTAAAATGTGAAATGGACAAGTGTCAAAAGTGTCTACCTCCTAATGCTGCTGCAGCCTCCCTGTTTTCTGCATAAATCAAATGTGACGCTTAACTTAGACCTGCTTCCTCACTTTTTCTCCATCTTTCCTGTCAATTTGATGTTTGATGTTTCGTGTTAATAGCTAACCACTATTGAATATTTCCTATGTGTCAGGCAGCAGTGTTACATTACCTTCATTATCTCCACAGTGTCTGTGAAGTACATATTATCCTCATTTTGCAGATAAATAAACTGAGACTTAGATTAGATAAAGAATTTGGCCAAGTTCCATGCTCTTAATTCTACACATCATTCTGCCTGTAAAGAGCTTGAAAGCCTAAACCGGCTCTACAGATATTGGAATAGATTATTCCTGGCTTAGCAAATATATTTAAAAATATTTTATATAGTAGGACAATGAAGATAAATGTTTTATTTTCAATTATCTTAGTAGGTGAAAATAGCCAAATCCCTTCTGAATCACAATGTAGTTAATATATCATTTTCGAAGAATTTGAAGTATGATAAAACGACTAGCTATAAAGAGATACCATCCTTGCTAAAATGTTAATTATTTCAAAATGGAAATCTGATTGTTCTTAGGATAATTGACTAGGCCACTAGGTTACGTGATTTGGCGCTCATGACATTTCTTCCCTTAAATTGTGATTTGGAAATATTATGAAGGATGGGCTTCTTTCACTGAAGTTGATAGTTAATTTTTCAGTGTCCTTTAACTGCTAACATTTGAAGTGAGCGTTTTTATTACTAAAGAGAGATGCTCTTGGAACCACTACTGGGATAAGAGTCAAAGCGGTTTTAGCGATGATGAAAAGGTTAGAACAATTAGAAAGTGCTCATGGCATAATTGAGATGCATGAATTCCTGGTACAGTGTGAAACTTTTAAATGATTGAAGAAAAGTAGAATTAAAGTAGTAAAAGAACAACTAATTTTAAATCACAAAGTTCACTTAAGGATTGTTATTTTCTACTAGATGCTTTCTTTTCTAGGGGACAAATTGCAGAATTATTCCTTCATATTTATCACTGTGGATATTATGTTTTGTGTTTATTATTATATTAAAACAATATAGTTATTCATAGCCATTCCTCTAATAATAGTCTCATCTTTCCTCTTTCTGACATGCATTCTAAAGGATAATTTATTAATGTATTAATGTGCCCAGTGACCTGTGGACTCTAATAACCGCCAAAACAGCAGGACTCAGATTTGCCCTGTGAGTCATGTGTAAAATATAGTAACCTAAAGTTATGAACGATCTTAGGATGTGACTCTGAGTTGTCATTATATAGTTCTATAGAAACAGTCATATTTTGAGTGAAGTAAAGTTTTTCATGAAGTTTACAATCTCTAACATTCTGTCCATGTTTGAACCAGCTCAAAAATATTTCAGATTTGGTGAGTTTCTACTTGAGTTGCGCGTTCCCTGAATCTTTCCCAGTAGGAGGATTTTTGTTATGCTTCTACTCTGGAAAAGTAGCCCCATTGTGACCTTAAGGAAACAGAGCTTTCTGAGTTACCTTGATGACAGAAATGAATTCTGTAAGAGGCTCTGGGAAGACTGGCTTCAACAACGAGTCAATCATGGACTGGAGGTCAGAAAAACTTATTTGGGTCCTGATTTGGGTGTCAGTGAATTTGGGTGAAACACATTCCTGCTTTCTCAGGGACTTGACCTCATCCCTTAAAATGTTCCCTTCTGTCTTAAATCTTTCCCTCTTTATTGCTTCATACTCATTAGCATAAATATATGGTCACTTCTTGCCAAAAATCATAAACAAGAAAATTTCTCCCCCCAATCTTCTCTCAGCCCAAATCTATGTCAACTACTAGATTACTTCTGTCCCCAAATCTGGAAAGCTACTTAACTTTTCCAGATCACCTATTGGCATCATTGATCTGCTTTATGGCGTCTTTGTTGCCAGCTTCATTAATTTTTTCTTCATAGCTTCACTTTTCCCATCCTTCTAGGTTCGTCAGGCAGCTACTACTATTTTTTTTCTCACTTTTTCAGTTGGATAGTATCTTATTTTTGTCTGCCTTTATTATTTTCTAATATTTTTATTTAAATCTATGAATGCCCCATTAAGTACTGTTTTCACTGCATCCTCAACATTTGATGTGTAGTATTTTTATCATTCAATTCTAAGTATTTCAAAAATCCCATTATGATCTATTCTTTGATTGTATGTTGTTTATATGTATTTTAACTTCCAAATGTCTAGCTTTAAATTCTTTTGTGATTTATTTTTTAAAAATTTAATTGAATCATTATTGCAAAACATAATTCTTTGCCATTTCTTTAGATCACTTCTATGCTTAAGTCCTGTATCTGGACATTTTTGTAATTGTCTTGTATACCCTTGAGAAGGCATGAGATTCTCCATATGTTCCATATGTGTCCATCAAACCTATGTTATTAATTGTACTCTTTAAATGTTCTGTATCTTTACTTTTTTTTTTCAATATGACCTATCCATATTGAGAGAAACACATTGATGTCTCCTACTTTGGTAATTAATATATAAATTTTCTTCTGGTTCTATCAATTTTCGTGTATAAAATTTTGGCTATTTCTTTAGCTGTGTGCATCTTTGGGATTATATCTTCTGAATGAATTGATCCTTTTATCATTATATAATGACATTCTTTTGATGTAGTAACATTCATAAAATTTTTATGATTTGCCTGATTTTTGTCTTTTTAAAGAAATCAACTCTTTTTTGGTGGTCATAGAAATATTTTCTCTGTTTTCTGAGATGGTGGCAATATTGTTTATTTTTTTTTATGATTGTTATACCTCCCATTTGTTTCTCTTGTCTTATTGCATTGAGTGAAACTTCAAGTACACTTTGGATGGTAATAACGATATTAAGTGTCCTTACTCTTTTAAAGTGTTTATCATTAACTACAAAGTGGTTTTAATATTCTACCAAAGAAGATCATGAATATGTGGGTATGTAAGTGCATGTGTGTGTATATACATTTTATATATTATGGTATTCTCATTTCCTATTTATCTGTCCAACAAATTACTGAGCTATAAATTCCTTCAGGAGGAGTCTTTTTTTTAACCATTATATCTCCATTGGCTAGCATAATGCCTAATATATGGTACATATTAAATAAGTATTTATTAAGTAAAAAAAATGAGTAAATGGATAAATATATCCTGTTGGAAGCAAGTGTTTATGTACTAAAACGACAAATAATGAGAGAAGAACCATGGTGCAAACCTTTGATCATTATTTTTTGGGGTTTTTTGGTTTGTTTTTATTTTAGCAAATTATTTTTCTAGATTTGTTAATATTTTACAAGAGAGATGTTTGTCTGATAGTTAGCTGGTGTTTATTGTTTTCTTTTTTTAATTTCTTTTTTAAAAATAATACTTGCTAAAGAGTCAGAGGAGGTATTGATAGACCAAGAAATAAACCAAGCAACAAAAAGGCAAGTGAGTCAGGAAGATGCTGATTAAGTAAGTTTTGTGTTGTTATGTTTTTATTATTCAGGTTGTAGAGTGGCAGTGCAAAAATTATGTGAATAATTAAAATTACCATTTGGCTTTATACACTTTTTAGAATCTCATTTTATAGTATAGACATTAACATGAATGTGCATATTTTAAAAACCTGAAAATCCTCTTCAAATCTTAACTTCTTGCAACTTTCTGATCAATTATGGCTGCAGTAGTCCAGGCTTTTAGACAGACTCTAACCAACTATATTAGAAGCATTCATTTTACAATGTGATTACTACAAATACCACCAGAAACATCTCTATTCTAAAATATAAGATTTGAAATAGTCATAGTGAAATTTGATATATTGTCTTTGACATTTGCTAAGGTGCCAGGTAAATCCATTTAGTTTTGTTTTGTTTGGAAATCAAATAATTATTAGAAATATTATCCTCTTCAAATTTTTTTCACCTCACTTTTGCATTGGTTGTATTTACTCATTGTAGGAGCAAAAATTCCTATCACAGTCCGTTAAACTTCAAACCCTTAAAAAGAAATCTCATCCAGGTTTCTTCCTTTATTATAAGTTCTCTTTTAAAAGAAGCAATGAGTTGCTTTTCTTCTCAAGTCAATGTGTGTCATTTTCAAATTCATAGTACCTTTGTAGCTTGAAAGGCTTGTGCTTCGTGACAGGTGTCAAGACTTTTGGTGTTTCAAATTAATATTAAAGATAAGTGAATGGTAGAGGAAATGTGCAAAAACTTCTCTGAGACACTCAGCTTTGCAAGTTTAATATCCATGAATTGCCACTAGGCAAATTATGAGGGATTCAGAGAAATGATAATGTGAAGAGAACAACACAAAGATAAGTGTGACAGGCTTTTCAAGTGTAAATCTGAAGTTCAGGTTATAAACTGATCTTACAGTTATTTTATAAAGATATTAGTACTTGGTAGATTTAAAATACCAACCTTGTAGATAGGGTTAATTGATTTGTGTTTCACTTTTTCTGAACCAAATTATATCTAAAAATGTATTATTTCTCAATGTCAATTTTAAATTAAGTATATAAATAGCATATGATATAGAACTCGTGAAGATTTAAGATCTTCCTTTATTTGCTTTAGAAAATTTCATAAATCCTTTAGGAAATATTGTATCAGTGAAGATTCTTTTTTGTGAACTCATATGTGTCTAAATGTGCACTTTTGAAACAAAGTTTTTATTTCCTAGATATGAGTTATGCATTATACATACAAACACAAAACACACACCCACACACACACATTTCTGTTTCTAATAGTAAGAGAGATTAGCTAAGTCACCCATAACCAAAATGCATTAATTAGAAGTACAGGTCAACCATGAGAGTGTAATAAGTCCCTGTGGATTTGAAAGAAATTGCGCACCATCATATAGTAGGAAACTTCAAAATTTCACCATAGATTCTACTTATAAGTGTAGTCTGTGAATTGTGGGAATGCACACAATTCACATGTGCCATGTGTACTTATACCACCTACCCACTAGTGTTAAAATGGCAAATTAAAATTACAGCTTTACAGATGTAGTATTTCTGTTGACACAGCAAAAGAACTTGGTCTGTCACAAATTAAAATATAGTTTTGTGAAGACATATCACCCCACTCCGCACCACCGCAACCAACAGAAAAAAGAAACGATGGAATCACACAGCATCTAAAAAAGAATAGAAACTCTGAGACTTCTAAACAATAATGTCCTTCAACTTTAAACAAAAGATGAAAGTAATTTAATTCCAGAATGATAAGACAAGTCATAGCAGATGAATTTCTTTATATTTGAGTAGAAAATAAAATTAGGTATGAAAAGTGGGTGGAATGAGTAAAAAGGCGGCCTAATTGGAGTGACAATCACCCAGCAAAAAAAATTCTTTAAAAGAAGAAATAGAGTGATATTTTAACAGTGTTGTTTTATGATAATTTTGAGTAAGGAAGATAATGAAGGTGGAAAATAAAGATTAGAGTGGGATCGCACAGAAAAACACAAAGTCAAGGCAAAATTATCCTAGGATTTCGACGTCTTGTGAGATGTGTCTTTTAGCACCAAAGGCCCACTTACCTATGGAGAGGCAAAAAAAAGCAATTTTCATTACCCTAGCCCATCAAAACCTAACACCAAAACAACCCACTTCCTAGAGCAGGCAAAAACTACATATATTTTAGAAAAGTGCAATGCATGCAAGCTCACCTGTCGACTTAAAATTTGCACATGGCTGCTTCAGTGCCCCGAACAAAACTCTGTTTCACATCGCCTTGCGAACTATTTTCTGCTCTCACGTTTAGTGATCATACCTAATAAAAATGCCATTCAACAACTTAATTCTCTTGAAAGAGCTCTCAAAGATGAATGTACCTGCAATAAAAATAAAACTACATGGGCATACCTTAACGAAGTGAGAGGAACACACACAATATAAAGTTTAAGTAGTGGACTCTGAAGATGCCTTTTTTTGAGTGTGCCTTTCTACTTACTATTGAGAATACTTGAGATGTATTAGTATTATCTTATCTCAGATATTTAAAGAGGTTCTTAGGATAAGTTATTTCTCAGGAATTTTTTTCCTTCCTTTGAGGACCATGTAGTCAATTTTTTACTCACTCTTTAGAAAACCCCACATTCACTATTGTGAATTCCAACGTCTTCCATATAGTTCTTTGTTAAAGCTGACAACTGCATGACTCTGATGTGCTTTTATCAAGAGTTCGTTTTGTAGGTGCATAGGTAATATATACAGATTATAGAAGCACAACACAAACCTGGGGGTGGAGCTTCATATCTAGATTTGAATGAAAGACCAAGATGAAGTCTTCCTTTGTAATTTTCTAAGAGAAATTATAAGCAAATCAGTAAAAAATGACATCAGTTCTAAGGAGTGCGTGGGAGCAGTCAGACAAGCAAGAAGATATTTCAAAAGACAGATTCCTTCCTTCTGAAGTGTAGAAATCAACAGGCGCCTGTTCAACGATCTGCCCATCTCTGAAATTTGGATATTCTTATTAGAGGGATGAGAAGTTGTCTGGGGAAAAGTGTTCAAATCCATGCAGTTTTGTTATGAATGGTGGACTATTGAGGAGTACCAGCTGTGGTAGACTCTAAAATATTTTTACTTTGTTTGTTTCACATGTGAAATATGTGGATGTCTGATTATAAAAGTGTCTGCTCCATGCGCATATACATTCTGTGTCCAGAATTTCCAATTCATATCCTGTAGCAATTACAGTTTATGTGCATAAATATGGTTCATTGCTTATCCGTTTTTAGCAGTTTCTCCTGGCTTTGTGATTATATTCGTAAGAAATACCTCAAGTGCAAATAGTATTGAAAAATATAAGATAATATTAAATGATTGTCTTTTCACTCGCCATTGTGTCCCCAGATGTATCTTCATAGCCTAATACATGCTTGACTATTCAATAATGTATGTTTAAGAAAAATGAATGAATGCTTGAATGAGATATAATTTGGAGTGCATACAAGTCATATAAGGTTTACGTAACTTAGAGTGAGCAGAAAGATCCTGTTTGTTTGGAATATTCACCTCAGAATTCGTTATGCACTTCTTTTTCAGAATCCTATTCACTTAAAGAGATATTTTCCTTTTAAAGAAAAATGCTACTCCAAAACCTCCAATACTTTTCCCCCAAAAATGGAGCTGATGCAACAGGGAAAATGGCATTGAGAATGACCCAAGTCATTCTGACAAGTACTTCCCCAAGAGAAAACACTGAATTAATGAATATGTGCATTTAAAACCATTTCCTTTGTTGTCAGTACATTTTCTTGGAATAAAACCAGAGTGGCCTCAATTTACAATATAATGACATACTAAACAATGGTTTAGTATCTGAAGTCTAGTGTACATTGTAAACAATGACTTAGTACCAACGTCTAGTGTACCTAGAACAAGATTTTTCTGTGGCTTTTCATAATTATTGAAAATTTACTCACTATTGGGTATAAAATGGCTGATTTAAAGGACATTCTTTTGTGAATCAGAAAAAGTGAATATTTAATCATGAGATGCAAATGCTACAAAAAAAGTTAATCAGAAAAACAATAAACGAATATATTTTTTGCAAATTATAGACATTTAGAAATCCAAAATTATTTGAATATTCCATGAATCTGTGGTCTTGTCAAGTTTAGCCACATTGACTTCTTGTTTCCACTCCTGATGTTTTCTCCAGTGTGAAGGCACGTGTATCAATTTATGTATCTCTATCTTCTCCTCACCCTCTCACTCACTCTCCCTTAGGGGGAGCATGACTGCCTTGATTGGTGCCATGTGAAAGGAGTAGGTGGGAGTAAATGGCCCAGACTTTCCGGGGAAAATATTTGAAAATATGTTGCAAAGCTAAAGTAATCAAAACAGTATTGTACTGGCATAAATAAATAGGTTGTATACATCTGCCATGTTCTGGGGTTCAGATTTAGTAAGCATAATTGCTGGCGTATGCAAGCCGGGTTCTCCATTATCAGATTAAAAATATTTTTATGTACACCTGCATGGTTCTTTGCCTTGTTTTTCAAGTTGTTTAGAACTGAAACAGTAAAGAGAGAATAATTATTGGGCCCTTCACCTGCAACAAAATTTTTTCTGCCAAAACTTAAAAATCATTTTTTTTTATTGGGTAAGAACACTTAACATGAGTTTTACCCTCTAACAAATGTTTTAATGTACAAGACAGTATTATTAACTATAGGCATTATGTTGTACAGCAGACCTTGTAGAACTTACTAGTTTTGCATAATTGACACGTTATTCCCAATGAACAACAACTTCCCATTTTCCCCTTCCCTCAGCCCCTGGCAACCACCGTTCTACTCTCTGCTTCTGTGAATTCGATTATTTTAGGTATCTCATATAAGTGAAATCATGCAGTATTTGTTCTTCTGTGATTGGCTTATTTCACTTAGCATAATGTCCTCCAAATTCATCCATGTTGTCACATATGGCAGATTTTCCTTCTTTCCTAAGTCTGAATAGTATTCCATTTCTTTATCCATACTTCCACTGAAGGACGCTTTTGTTGTTTCCATGTCTAAGCTATTGTGAATAACGCTGTAGTGAACATGGGAGTGCGGATATCGCTTTAAGATCTTGATTTCATTTCTTTTGGATATATACCCAGAAGCGGAATCGCTGGATCCTATGGTAGCTATAATTTTAATTTTTGAGGAACCTCCACACTATTTTTTTCATAGTATCTGCACCATTTAACATTCCCACCAGCAGTGTACAAAGGTTTTAATTTTCTCTACCAGTCCATGTTACTTTAGTTTTTTTGATAAGCCTTTTGACCATTTGTATGTCTTTTAGAGAAATGTCTATTCAGTCCTTTACCCATTTTTTAACTGGATTTTCTTTTGTGGGGGATGGGAATTGAGTTGAAGAAGTTTCTTATTTGTTTTGGATATTAACCCCTTATCAGATAGAGGGTTTGCAAATATTTTCTGTCATTCTACAGGTTGCCTTTTCATTTTGTTTACAGTTTCCTTTGCTTTGCAGAAGATTTTTAGTTTGGTATAGGTCCACTTGCCTATTTTTCTTTTGTTTCCTGTGCTTTTGGTGTCATATCCAAGAAACCATTGCCAAGACCAATGCTAATACAGAATTTTGCCTTTGTTTTAGTAGTTTTACCGTTTCAGATCAGTTACATTTATATCTTTAATCCATTTTGAGTTGATATTTGTATATGGTGTAAAATAAGGGTCCA
Source organism: Equus quagga (assembly GCF_021613505.1). Taxonomy (NCBI): domain Eukaryota; kingdom Metazoa; phylum Chordata; class Mammalia; order Perissodactyla; family Equidae; genus Equus; species Equus quagga. The sequence goes on along the minus strand of NC_060284.1, from coordinate 9,955,215 downwards.
ATTTCATTGTTTTGCCTGTGGATATCCAGTTTTCCCAGCACCATTTGTTGAACAGACTGTCTAATCATTGTGTGTTCTTGGCTCCCTTATTGAAGATCAGTTAACTGTATATTCATGGGTTTATTGCTGGACTTTCTTCCGTCCCATTAGTCTATATGTCTGTCTTTATGCCAGTACAATACTGTTGTGATTACTTTAGCTTTGTAATATATTTTCAAATCAGGAACTGTGATGCCTGCAGCTTTGCTTTGCTTTCTCAAGATTGCTGTGGCTATTTTGTGTCTTTTGTGGTTACATATGGATTTGGGGATTGGTTTTTATATTTCTGTGAAAAATGCCATTGGGATTTTGATAGGGATCGCAGTGAGTTTGTAGATCCCTTTGGGTGTTATAGACATTTTAACAACATTAAGTCTTCTGATCCATGAACACAAATGTCTTTCTATACATTCTTGTCTTTGTTAATTTCTGTCATCAATATTTTGCAGTTTTCATTGTACAAGTCTTTCACCTCAAGTTTATTCCTAATATTTTATTGTTTTTGATGCTATTGTAGATAGGATCGTGTTCTTAATTTTCTTTTGGATATTTTGTTGTAGTGTATAGAAATGCAATTGATTTTTGTATGTTGATTTTGTGTCCTGCAACTTTACTGAATTCACTTATTAGCTCTAAGTTTTGTGTGTGTGTGTGTGTGTGTGTGTGTGTGTGTGTGTGTGTGGTTCTTACCTGTTTTCTACATACATGATCATTTCATCTGCAAAAAAAGATAACTTTATTTTTTCCTTTCCAATTTGGATGTCTTTTAATTTTTTTCTTTTTTTGCTTAATTGCTCTTAGGACTTCCTTTACTATGATGAATATTAGTGGAGAGAATAGGCATCCTTGTCTTTTTCCTGATCTTAGAGGAAAAGCTTTCTGTTTTACACTAAGTATGATGTTGTATGTGGCCTTTATTATGTTGAAGTACACTCCTTCCATACATAGTTTGTTGAGAGTTTTTAATCATGAAGGATGTTGAGTTTTGATTTTGTCAAATGCTTTTTCTACATCTATTGAAATGATCATGTTATTTTTGTTCTTCATTGTGTTAACGTGGTGTATCATATTAATTGATTTTTGTATGTTGAACCATACTTGCATCCCAGTGATAAATTTCACTTGATCATGATGTAGTGCTTCTTTAATATGCTGTTGAATTTGCTTTGCTAGTATTTTATTGAGGAGTTTTACATGTCTTCATCAGGGATTTGGGCCTATGTTTTTTTCATTTCTTGTGCTGTCTTTATCTGTCTTTGGTATCAGGGTAATGCTAGCCTCATCAAATGAATTACGTTCTCTCCTGTCCAGTTTTTTGGAAGAGTTTGAGGATTAGCATTCATTCTTCTTTAGATATTTACTAGAGTTCACCAGTGAAACCATCTGATGCTAGCCTTCCTTATTGGGAGGTAAGAGTGATTTTTTAAAAAGAGGAAGAAGAAAACTGTTTTTACAAAATTTTAATCATAACACTATTGCCCACAAATTTTAGCATATTGCCTTTGATGGGATTTGTACAGATTTTCATCAAACTTTTACAAAAATTCCTTCTTGGTTTTCAAGGAAAAATGCACACAACTATGAATATCTAGCTACACAACTAGATGAATGCTCATCACTGGATTGATATAGTTAAATGAAGTTTACCTTTATATGACTTCCTGGTTTTACATATCACCAAGCCACCACTAGCCCTTTATCATAAAGAATATCTACATAACAACCTATATTCTCATTGTGTGGTTGTCTGGCAGAGCTGATGAAAAGTCTTGCGAAGCATATTCTTTAAATGCTGATGAATGTCTTCTGTGTTCCAGGCACTTGATAAGCTTTCTATACTCATCTACTGAATTAGTGAATGAATAAACTGAACACACTTGTAAAACTATGAGGTTTTTATGGACACTTAGATGTGAGATGAAAATAAATGCATCTCATTAACAGTTTGTAAAACCTCAAAGTGGTGACAATAGAAGTTGCTGTAGTTGTTTGTTTTGTGTTTTCACTTTTGTTTCAGAGTTATCAAATACTGTTATCTTCTATCTCGATGTTTATGTATTCCTAAATTTAAGTGTGAGGGAAGTTTAGTTAGGCTAAAATCTACATGTCACTAAAAAGTTTCAAAAAATCAAAAGAGTGTATTAAAGTTTACAGTAATGTTGATCCATAATTAGCTTTATATTTTTCTGTTAATTGTTTTCAACTATATGAAGTTTATCACTTGCCAATTAAAGATAATAGCTCCATAAGTGGAACTCTATATTTTAGCCATTTTGGATATAATTTATCTTATTTTGTGTGTAGTGTGATTAAGTATTTATTCATTTGGCTAGACATAAATCCTGCATAATAATAATTTAATCCTTACTATAATGTTATAAGATAGACACTATTATAATCCCCATTGTACACAAGAGAAATGGAAGCACATAAAAGATTAATAAGTTGCCACACATTACACAACAATAACTTTTGTACCTGGGCTATGAATCCATGCAATGTGGCTCTGGAGTTTGTGATCATAACAGATTGGTATACTCCCTCTCTGAAAAGCTTTTTGTAAATAAATGGTCATGGTCGTGGTCATTGGTGAGTGATAATTCCTATCATTTTACTTCCTAACCAATTTGTGGTCCTTTTTGCCATTCTTCAATAGATAATGAAGTATTTGTTTCCAAGAAATGAGAAGCATTTTAATGTTTCATCACTCATGTTCTACAGATTGTTATTTGTGTTTTTACTACTTTTTACTATCTCATTCACGAGTGCCCCGTGTGTTTGTCTCTGTGCTATGCATCGAGCAGAACCAGAAGGTTGCCTGAGTTTGATTACCTGAAGAGTAAGGAAGAGCTAAGAGTGTTTGTCTCTGTGCTATGCATCGAGCAGAACCAGAAGGTTGCCTGAGTTTGATTACCTGAAGAGTAAGGAAGAGCTAAGAGTGTTTGTCTCTGTGCTATGCATCGAGCAGAACCAGAAGGTTGCCTGAGTTTGATTACTTGAAGAGTAAGGAAGGGCTAAGAGTAAGGGCTAGCTTATTAAAGGCTAAACAAAGTTAAAACAAAACAAAGTGTCATATGTGGAGTCTGATTCCGTGTGGTGCAGGAATAGCAAAATTCGTGAAATTTGTCTTAACGTGGTGGCCTTCATTCTGCTTCTCTATCAATCATTAAACAAATATTTATGGAGCACCCACTCTTCAGTCACTCTACTAAGTGTGGAAATAAAATAGCACAACAAAAGATAGGTGTATCTCTAACCTTCGTTGAATCTAACCCACCAGCCATCTCCATGACCTGTCACCCATTCATTCTAGGTTCACTGGCGCTCTGTCTGACATCCCCTGGATACTATTCCTGCTTGCTCTCCACGCAAACACAGTTGCCACACAAACACACACACACACACACACACAAATACACAGGCACATTCAGAGATTATGAACCACTCTACATATCCCATCATGATAGGGCAAAATTTACCTTCTTCAGGAAAAATATAAACTTATCAGATAACATAATTAATTTAAATGTGCTAGTGAAAAGTATTCTAATAGGAGATCTTGGATACTCTCCTTTTTCTAGGTACCAAACGTTTTAATTAAAGGAATGTGGTTTCACATAAAGATGATTGGACCAGGAACCAAAAAAGGAAGTTTAAGCCTGACTTAGTATTTGAGTCACTAATACTGTTAGGATTAAATGAGTCTGTGTATGTAAGGATGGCAGCTTCTCTGGAAGGTAATAGGTATTCAACAAATTGGTTCTTTTATTTAAATGAGACAAAATATATGAAAGTATTTGTAAACCATAAAGTGGTATGTATTCTTTCTTTCTCTCATATTTGTCTCTCTCTCTCTCTCTCTCTCTATCAGATTACTGTGATTAGTAATTGGCTTGTCTTGTTGCCTAACTAAAGTGGCTCTGGTAGTGGTAAAATCTGTCACTTATGATGAATTGTCAACATCATAGCAGATTGTGGACCAAACATTTTGGTAGCATGAACTTCATTGGGTCCTAACATTATATTCAATAGAAGAAAATTGGGTTACTTATGTTGAAGATCAATCTTATATTTTTTGTATCTATGTATCTCTATTTCCATGTGTCTCTGATAATCATTCAGAATTACCTTTTGCTTAGTAGGAAATAAAAAAAAATCACTCTCTGACAGAGTGGAACTTCCCTAACGAAGCATTAAATTATAAAATCTAAGTACCAATTTCCTCCTTGGTCGGGAGCATGAAGTTGGAGTCTGGTGAAGTAGAATGAATGATGAACTATGGGTTCCCTCCAGTTTCTGCTATTTGATTCTCTGATACAGTTCCTCTGTTAAAGGGATAGTTACACTCTATCAGTTTATTTATGATGATTGCATGGGTACAGTGTTCATGCCGTTACTTCATTCCTTTTCTTTATTAGCTTCTGACTTTTTTATTATCATGCTTTCCCTTTTTGCTATAAATTAATTATTACCTTGATAGAACTGGGTAAAACTTCTATTAACTGTCATTATTTGACTAGCAGTTATGGAGATTTACTTTTGCTAAAACCCTACCATACTAGACAGCCATAAACTAAGGGGCATAGTGCATTAAAGAAAAACCCTTCTCCCTTGTGGCAATTCAGCCCAGAGAAATGTGTATGTTTACAGGTTTATAAAGAAACTTTAGACTGTTTATAAAGGGCCTGTAGATTTTTGTCAATGAGATGTAGCTACCAGGATTTAAACAGAGTTCCACCAATCCACTCCTAGAGAAATGCGTTGCTTTAATTATGCTGTCATCCTTTGACCCATATTATTGTTATGGATTGGCTAAAATACAGTTTAACAAAAGGTCCCAAAAAATTTAGTGATGATCCTATGGATCACAGAGTATTTTCACAAGAGAGTAATTTATTCAAATTTTAGAAACTAGTGTCCAAATTAGTTCAGGTTAACACATACCATAAGGGTGAATAGATAATTCTATAATTTGTGATTTTTAAATAATTTTACTCTAATTCCCTGATGTAAATCATATCATGTCAATACCAGAAAATCTGGATAAAGAGTATCATTTATTTTTCATAATTCCTTGGAAATGGCATACACAGAAATTTGGTTATTTCACAAAGTGTTTTTACATCTCTGTGGCTTGGTCTATGTGTTTCCAATTGCATCTTTGGTTTGATGGTCTGTGTTTCTATAATACTGACTACTAGGTGGCACCCTGAATCTATCATAGGCATTATCTATGGATTACACCATGAGTCTCTTTCTCTGGCATGCCTTCTCCTTACTCTTTTCTAACATACCATTCTCAGTATAATATGCTCCCAAGTACTTTGTGCATTGTTCTGGTTAGGACTTACTACATTACATGCTGTACATATAGTGCTGGTGTATGTAATGGTAGAATCTACAACTTTACTCTTTATATCCATATTACCTGCAAATGATCTGGCATATACTAGGCCTTCAATATAACTTTGTTGAAAAAAATGAACAACTTTAACTGCCTTTCAAATCTAAGTCCCCCTTAGAAAGTCACACTGAAAGAATGAATAAGTGAAAAATTTCTTCCTTATCTAACGATATTAGTTATTAACAATATGTCATGTCCAGGGGCCAGCCCTGTAGCATGGTGGTTAAGTCTGGCATGCTCCACTTCAGCTGCCAGGGTTCGTGGGTTCAGATCCTGGGCATGGACCTATACCACTCCTCAAGCCATGCTGTGTATGTGGCAACCCACATACAGAGTAGAGGAAGATTGGCACAGATGTTAGCTCAGGGAGAATCTTCTTCACCAAAAAAAAATACTATATCATATCCAATGTATGATGCCAAAAAATTAGTTGATTGTTATTCTGTATCACATTGCATTCATAGAATTGTTTGACTATATTATTTCTTTACTAAAATTTAACAGAATATATTTTAGTTTACACAAAAGGAAAATTTTTAATTTAAGTTGAAAACTGTCTAAGGAAAAGCAGTTTTTATATTGCTCATATTATAAAACTAAATTTCCCATATTAAATGTATATGTATTATAGACTCTCTTTAAAAATGTGTTATTGAAAATATAAGTGTGTCTTTGGAATCAAGGGTAGGTTTCTGCCCCAAAACTTAGTTTTGCCCAAGTCCAATTCATTTCTAGTATTATCTTCCTTTTGAACGCATTCCCTTTACTACTGATCACAGGTGAATTTCCTGAAAGAAAAAGTAACATTTCCAATCAGCTAAGACTTAAACAAGAAAAAACATTATTTTTAAGCAAAAATGTACCTTTTGTAATTAAAATATAGGAAATCTTCCAGCAGATGGAAGAGTTCTAGTTTCTCAGTAAAGACAATAAAGGGATTGCTCAATGACTCCCTCTTCTGTTTTTGTTCTTTCTCAATGCACAGCCATCGTAAGTCATTTGAAGCTCAGAATACAGCCCAGAAAAGAAGTCAAGGGGCCGGCCTGGTGGCGCAGCAGTTAAGTGTGCACATTCCCTTTCAGCATCCTGGGGTTCACCGGTTCGGATCCCAGGTGCAGACATGGCACCGCTTGGCAAGCCATGCTGTGGCAGGCATCCCATATATAAAGTAGAGGAAGATGGGCATGGGTGTTAGCTCAGGGCCAGTCTTCCTCAGCAAAAAGAGGAGGATTGGCAGAAGTTAGCTCAGAGCTAATCTTCCTCAAAACAAACAAACAAAAAACAAAACAAACAAACAAAAAAAGAAATAAAGGCTGGGAAATTGATAGGGTGACACGTGGATTCAAAAATTAAATCCTGCCTCCACAACCAGTTTCTCTACATGGAACAGTTATTCAGAACTACAGTCTCTCTCTCAGAATGATCTGACCATTTTATCTTGGATGATGGTATATAATTTAATAATGTGATTCTTCTAGAGACTAACAAGCAACAGTGAAGTGGTAGACTTAGCTCTTGGCTGGACTCCAAGTGTCAGGGAAGTAGAAGATCAACTCTTGCTGCCAGCACCAAATGTCCAAAACAGGTTAGTGATAATTTTAGGTCCAAACCTAACTGTATGGAAAACAGAGAAGAAATAATATAATTAGATTGCTTGTATATAATAAACATAGGGTCTAAGGAAATAGATACACCTGTTTTATAACTTCTGCTAGGACCACTTTTGCACCGTTTGTAATGTTTAAGCTCTACTGCCTCAGATTAAAACATTTTTATGATAATAAAATAAATGAAAAATGAAGAAATGCATAAAGAATAACTTAACACTCTACCCACCAAATAGATTTCACAACTGCTAACACTTTGCAATATTTATCCAAATCCTTTGCTTTTAATGGAATAAAATAATACAGCAAGAAAATTATAAAGAATAAAATATTATAGATAAAACTAGGAACCTACAGTCCATCTAATGTCCTTTTCTCCTAAACTAGAGTTATTTCATAAGCAGCCTGAAGTTGAAGTGTATCTGTGCCTTCTAAGTTTTTATGTTGTATATAATAACTATTTAAATGTATGTAAAAATACATAAATTATGCCATACAGTATCTGTATTTTGGCCATTTGCTTTTTTTTCACTTACCTGCCATTTTGGCAAATCATGCTCTAATTCATTCATGTTATCTGCTTCATAGTGTTGTATGAGTATATCTTCCAGGCTCTTTTTTGTTTTTTAAAGAAATCTTTTATGCTCTTTCTGTTGTTATGCACTCAGTCTAATGAATTGTTATCCTTCTTCCTTCTCCCACAATATCATTTTTAAATTGTGCATATTCTGGCGTCACACTGGCTATTCTTGGATTTTTAGCAAGTATTCTTGACTTGACAATACACAAAAGTGGTCAGTAGCTCTATCCTTCACCCAAAACATTCCAGAGATATCAGAATGCTTGAACACCCATCAGCCCCACATGAAATCCCTGCCCTTATTCTGCATCGTTTTATTTTTTATTTTTTGCAGGGAAACATTCACCCTGAGCTAACATCTGTTGCCTATCTTCCTCTTTTGATTTTCCTTCCCAATGCCGCAATACCATAGTTGTATATCCTAGTTGTAATTCATTCTAATTCTTCTAAGAGAGCTGCCGACACAGCATGGCAACTGACAGACCAGTGGTGCGGTTCCACAACCAAGAAGCAAACCCAGGCCACAAAAGGGGTGAGAGTGCTGAACTTTTTAACCACTAGGCCATCAGGGCTGGCTCTTCCACATTGCTTTAATTCTTCCTTCTTTTAACCCACCATTGGAAATTATTGCTGTGGTAATTTTTATAGGTAATGCATATTGAGATTTACCAAAATGTATCGATTTCTTTGCTTAGTTGGTTTTTCCATTCCACTCTCTCCTCCTGAAGTACGTTTATTCCTTCCTTTTTCCATCCTTTATGGTACATTCAACAAAAATAGATGAAGAACACTCTATTTTGTCAGAAAAATCTCCTCATTTTGCCCGGATTCTTGAATGATAGTTCAGCTGGATCTAGAATTCAAGAGTCACAGGTGCGTTTTTAAGTACTTTGCAAATGTTATTGTATTACATTAGCTATTAATGTTGTTGATTAAAAGTCACCTATTAATCATATTGCTGTTCCTCTGTATGTATTCTAACTTTTCTCTCTCTATGTTTTTGATGTTCTGCTACTTTTAGGCTAGGTATTTTCTAAGCATAAGTTTTTCAAATCTAGATTTTGATTGGCTATCCTTCTTCAATCTGAAGATTTAAACTTTAGCTCTAGAAGATTCTCCTCCATTAGCATTTCAATCCTGCCTTCTCTTATTTTAACCATTCTCACATTCTGGAATATATAATATACATGAATTGAAACCTCTCATCCTGTCCTTTATACTTCTTAACCCTCCCTTCTTTTGTTGCTCTTTCTTTACATCTATTTGCTGTAACATGAGTGATCTCAGATAATTTCCAGTTTGCTAATCTTCTAGATTACTAATATTGATCTGCTGGTCAGTCTTTTCATTCAGTGTTATTAGAGTGAATATATTTTTCATTTCTATCTTTTTTCTTTTTCAGTGCTTCCTGATCTTTTGGTGTATTTTTTTATTTTGTTTATTAACATGTTGATGTCTTCTTTATCTTATTTGATCATTTTAAACATGACTCCTATCAGATTGCTCTGTTGTTTTAGATTCAAGGTGCAAATTCAAATTCTTTTATTTGCCGTGTCTATTATCTCTTCCTCATGCTAATTTATTTCCTCATCTGACTGCTAATTTTAGATTGTAAGTGCATCTTGACCAGACTGTTTTGTTTCCATTTGATTATTTGTGCCTTTGTGAGGACCACACACCATGGATTTTTGAAATATATTTCAGAGACATTTACAGTGTAATTTTCCTCCCATAGAGCCTAAATTGAAGAAAACTTCATAGACCCTTCCCTGGACAAACGGGAGGGGCTTTCCTTGTTGCTTTTCTTCATGAATGGAATATGCTCTAACCCTGCCACCTTAAGGCAAATGTTTCCGTTCTAGCTCCACATCTTCTGCCAACTGAAGTCCTTCTCTCCCATCCCCATGTGCTAATTACCACCCCAGTGGTCCATTCTGAGAGTCTACATACAGATGCAGTAGTCCCTCGGCCTCTGCAAGTTAAGCACAATTTGAAAAATTGGTCTCTAAATTCTGTTTCTTGCATCAGGTGGTTCTCTTTTTTATGTCTAATTTTTGGAATTTCTAAAACATGCGTATTTCTAAGTTGTTTTATAAAATGTGTAATTCAACATTTCTCTATTTTTGTAGCATGAAAGGCCTCCCTATCAGGTAAGGCTGTGTTGTTGTCAGATGTGCTTCATTACATACTTACGTCTTAGAATCATGTCCATATCACTGACTAAAATTCTTGTTACTGTGGCAAGGGACATGGTGCAGGTGTCATCTTGAGCCTTAAGAATTGTTTCTGTCACACTTTATGTGTGCATAAGTATTTGTGTTTGTGTGTAGGTTTAGGATGGTAAGTTTTGAGTATTCTTTTTTCCAATATATTCTATACATATTTAAACAAATTTTAAATTTAGGTCACTTGTTTGATCAATTATTAATGTAAAACTCTATGACCAGAAATAAGCTCTTAGAAAAATTCCCCAAATACTCATACTAAAATAATGACTTAGAAAATAAGGGTAAGGGTGGAATCATACTTCTATTTTCTCTTCTTTCATGTTATGTTTTATTACATATTGGGAATAATCCGAATGGCTTTGTGTAATACTTACGTATTGGAAATAATCCGAATGGCTTTGTGTAATACTTACGATAAAGAGGTTTTAGAGATTGAATAAATGTTTCAGCTTTGCTTTCAGCTATTAACCAAACTTGGCAATCATTTATTCTTTTTTTTTTCCTTTTGAGAATTTTGTTTTATTGAAGCATACTCACTTACAAAAACTACTCATTTTGAATATATACAATTTGACATATTTGGGTAATACATACAAATGAAACCATCACCACAATCAAGATAGTAAGCATATCCATCACCCCCAAAAGGGTCCTCATGCCCCCTGTTAATCTCTGCCTCTCCGCCCTCCCTACCCCTCCCACCTGGACCCTAACCAAACACTGATCTGCTTTCTGTTTATAGAATAGTTTGCATCTTCTGGAATATTACATAAATGATATCTTACAGAATGTGCTTTAATATGTATAGGGATATTCAGGTTCTCTGTTTGCAAGTGAAGGTTGGTAGTTTGTATCTTTAAAAATATTTGTTATTAAATTTGTTGAATTTGTCGGCATAAAGCTGTTCTTAATATTCTCTTCTTATACATTGAATATGTGTAGAATCTGTAGTAGTGTTACCATGTTCATTCCTGATAATGATAAATTATTTATTTAATTTTTTCCTGCTCTATGTGACTAGAGGTTTATCAATGTGATTATTTTTCTTACATAACCAGCTTTTGGTTTATATGTTGTTTTTCTCTTTTCTAGTCATCAATTTCCAGTCTGATCTGTATCATTTCCTTTCTTCTGATTACTTTGGGTTTAATTTTCTCCTCCTCTCCTTTTTTCAGGTTCTTTAGTTTAGGGGAAGACTGAAGTCACTGGATTGAGGCCTCTTTTTATTTCTGATATAGGCCTGTAGTGCTATAAAATTCCCCTAAATCTGCTCGCCAACATTCCACAAATTTCTAATTTCCTCTTGATTTCTTTTTTGACTCATGAGTTATTTAGAAGTATTACCTAGGTTGCAACATTTGGGAAATTTCCAGAAAACTTTCTCTTACTGAATTATAGTTTGATTTCATCATGGAAAAAGAACATACTTTATATGACTTGAATTTTAAAAATCTATTGAGATATTTTTGTGACCCCTAATATGGCCTATCTTGATCAATGTTTCATGTGCACTTGAAAAGAATGTGTATTATGCTTCTGTTTGCTAGAGTATTCTATAAATGTAAAATTATGTCAACCTGATTGAGAATGTTGTTAAAGTATTTCATATCCTTAATGATATTTTGTCTACTTATTCTATTATTATTGAGAGATAGCTATTCAAATTCTCCAACTATAATTGTGCATTTGTCTGTTTATCCTTGCAGTTTAGCAGGTTTAGCTTCATGTATTTTGAACCTCTGTTATTAGGTGAAAATAGTTTAGGATTGTTATGTCCTCCTATTAATTGACTGCTTTCTCATTAAGAAATCACCTTCTTTATCTAGGTACATTCTCTGCTCTGAAGTAAGCTTTTTTCCGTTATTAATATAATCACTCCAACTTTCTTTTGATTAGTGTTGTCTAGAATACGTTGCCCATCCTTCTATTTTTAACCTATGTCTTTATAGTTTGAGTGTATTCTTTCTCACAACATAGAATTGGGCCTTGGTTTTTTATCCAATTTGACTATCTCTGCTTTTTAACAGGGTTTTTAGAACACTTGCTATTGTTGTGATAATTGACATATAGGCACACCTCAGAGATATTGTATTTGGTTCCAGACCACCACAATAAAACAAATATCACAATAAAGCAAGCCACACACACTGTTTGGTTTCCTAGTGCATATAAAAATTCTGTTTCCACTATACTGTAGTCTATTAAGTATGCAATAGCACTACGTCTAAAAACATGGACATACCTATCTGAAAAATACTTTATTGCTGAAAAATACTAACCGTCATCTGAGCATTCGGTGGGTTGTAGTCTTTCTGCTGGTGGAGGGTCTTGTAAAAAAATACCAGTAGCTGTGAGCGCAATAAAACATGATCTTGCTTTGCATTTTTCATTTTTCCTATTTGTTCTTTATTCCCCTTTTACTCTTTTTGTTTTTTTGGCTTTCTTTGGATTAATGGATTCTTTTTTATTGTTCCATTTTGTTTCTTTCATTGACTTATTGGTTATAGCTCATCTTTCCGTTGTTTTAGGATTTGTGATATACAATTTTAACCTGTCACAACTTTAAAGAGGTGTTATATCTCTTAATGTATACTATAAGAACCTTATGATAGTATGCTTCCATTTCTCTTACCTGGCTCATGTGCTATTTTTGTCTTACATTTTGCTTATACATATGTTATAAATGTCATGATACATTTATTATTTTTGTTTAAGGAAACAATTATTTTAAAGGACAAATAATAAAAAAATCATATATTTTCCCACCATGTTACCCTTTCTTGTCCTCTTCATTACTTTGTATAGATCCATATTTTCATCTGATATCGTATTCTTCATGCTTGAAGTGCTATTTTTTACCAACATATCTTGGAGTTTAATTCTGCTGTTAGTGAATTCTTTCAGCTCCTCTGTATCTGAAAAACTCTTATTTTTTCTTTATTTTTTAAAGATATTTTGAATGTGTATAGAATTCTAGGTTGATTTTTTTCCCCATTGCTGTGAAGATCTTGCTTCACTGTCTTCTGTCTTGCATAGTTTTGGCAAGAACTGTGCTGTCATGTACAACACATCTTTTCCTCTGTATGCAATGTGTCATTTTTCTCAGGCTTCTTTTAAAATTTTTCTTTATCACTAGTTTCAAGCAATTTGTTGGTGAGGTGCCTTAGTGAAGTTTTCTTCATGTTTCTTGTCCTTGCGTTTCATTGATTTTCTTGGATCTATGGGTTTATAGTTTTATAATATTTGGAAATTTTTCTTCCATCATTTCTTCAAATAGTTTTTTCTTCCTCCCATTCCTCTGTTTTGAAGATTCCACTTACAGTTATATTAGGGAACTTGAAGTTCTTCCCAAGCTCCCTTATCCTTTTTTATTACTGTAAATTCTTTCTTTGTGTGTTTCATTTCAGATAATTTCTATTGCCATGTCTTTAAAGCATTGATCTTTTCTTCTGCAAAGCCTAGTCTACTGATAATCCCATTTAGAGTATTTTTCACATCAGATATTATAGTATAATACTTTTCTATCCTCTACTTAACTTACTGAACATATGAAATATAGTTATAATAACTCAGTGAGCTTGTCTGGTAATTCTAAACTGTGTTATTCTGGGTAAGTTTCGATTGATATAATTTTTCTTCATTATGGTTCTTATTTCCCATTTTTGCATGACAGGTGTTCTTTGATTGGATGCCAACACTGTGAATTTTATGTTATTGTTTGCTTGATATTTTTAATCTTATAAATATCCTTGTGCTTTGTTCTTGGAGGCACTTTTATTACTTGGAAAGGATTTTATCATTAGGGTCTTACTTTTAAAGTCTGTTAGGCAAACAGGAGCAATGTTCAATTGCACGCAAATTATTCCCCACCACTAAGTCACAACTCTTCTGGGTGTTCAACCAAATGCCTGTGAATTATGAGATTTCACGTCTGGCTAGTGAAAACAGTCATTCTTCCGTGTGAGTTATATGCATGCCAAGTACTGCTCCTTTAATTTTTTCAGATGGCTCTTTCCTCTCCTTTGGGTGGTTTCCTCAAATGTCTATACTGATCAGTATATTGCTGAATACTTAAGGAGGACCCTCTAAAAATATGCAGGTGTCTTTCTCTGTGAAATTCTCTCCTCTCTGGTACTTTCTTGCAAACTCTAACTGCCTTAGAAACCCCAGTCTCATAGCTGTGTCTCCTCAACTCAGGGAATTTGCAGAGCTCTGCCTCGGTTTACCCTCCCTGAGCCACAGCTGGAAAATCTGTAAGGCAGGAAGCTGATGCAATGGAGTCCACTCCTTTGTTTGCCAGGGGCCTACATCTCATCTTAAAGACAGTTCTTTACTATATCCTGTCTGGTTATTTGCTTGTTGCATAAATCCAATCTCTTTTACTCCATCTTGATCAAAAATGTAAATCTTCATTTATTGCTTTGAAATATAATAAAAACTAGGATAAATGTTGCCTTAGTCCTAAAATCTCCTTGCATATAAAGTGTTAATATTGTAATGTATAGATTCTGACGATATCCTTTAGCCACTTCCTCCAAAAAGAATCGTAATTGTTATGGTTTTCAGTAACACTTAAATAAAACTTCAATGAAGAAAAATAGGTGATGAATTAAAAAAGAATTTAAAAACAATTTGTAAATTTTTGTGATAATAATCATTTAGTACATGTAGTGCTATAATACTATTTTAGTTTTTCTAGATGACAGTTGATGAATTTCTTTGAACAAAGAAAGCAGTTTTACAAAATATATGGTCTTTTTATCAAGGCAAAAGATTACAATATTATTTCTACAAAATTTGGAAATATGTAAATATTAATTTAAAAAAAAGAATTATTGCAATATTGATAAGAAATTTATTTTCATAACTTATTTTTCTCTAATGGGTTAAATATACTATGACTGAAGTATAATATATAGTTAATGCCCTTTTTTAATATTAACTATGAAGGTCAAAGCAGAAAACATTCTTTGTTCTGCTACGTATGTGCTAATGAATCTCTCTTAAATATTTTAAGCTTTTGCCTAAAAATCTTTGTATCATATTTCTTTGCCTTTTAAAAAATTTACTTTTTTAAAAAAATTTTTCTTTTGGGGCTGACCCCGTGGCTGAGTGGTTAAGTTCACCTCCTCTGCTTCCGTGGCCCAGGGTTTCGCTGGTTCGGATCCTGGGTGCAGACTAAGCTGCTGAGCCATGCTGCGATGGCATCTCACATAACAGACCTAGACGGACCTGCAATTAGAATATACAACTATTTACTGGGAGTCTTTGGGGAGAAGAAGAACAAAAATATTGGCAACAGAAGTTAGCTCAGGGCCAAAGTAATTTGTTTTTTTCTTGGGTAATATTGGTTTATAATATTACATAAATTTCAGGTATACATCAATGTATTTTGATTTCCATGTAGACTACGTCACGTTCACCACCCAAAGACTAATTACCATCCATCACCACACACATGTGCCTTGTCACTCCTTAACACTAAGTTTGGTTACAAGCATGAGTGAAATTTTAATCATAATGTTATTTTTCTTAGGAACAAAGTACTCCTGAGTATCGAAATATACATAATTTATCTGGAGCAACTTTGAGAACATAGATCTCAGTGGAAGAGAAGCCCAGCAGCTGATACACACTAAAATGTTTTTTTTACATGTAAATCATTTTATATCTGTAGTCTGTTTCTGGTAGGATACACATAGCAAACTGATAGCTGGTTTCATTTGGGAGGGGGGATTTTACCTTGTAAATGTGTTATTTTGACAATAACTTTTTAAAAAGTAAATTTTAAGGGAACAAGGAATGTATTGATCCACAGGATGAAGTTAGTAACTGCTAGCGTCTAGGTGGTCATTTTAAAAAACATTGAGGTCACATTGGTTTATAATACTATGTAGATTTTTATGTGCATTGTTATAATTCAAGTTCTGTATATACTACATCATGTTCACCACCAAAAATCTTGTTTCCATCGGTCACTGTACAAAACCCATTTTACTTGCTTTGCCCTTCTGCCACCACCTCCTCCCTGTGGTAGCCACCAATCTGTTCTCCATATCTATGTGTCTGTTTTATCTTCAATGTATGAGTGAGATCATACGATATTTATCTTTCTCTATTGACTTATTTCACTTAGCATAATACTCTCAAGGTACACTCATGTTGTTGCAAATAGCAGGATTTCATCTTTTTTATGGCTGAATACTATTCCACTGTGTATGTATATCACATCTTTTTTATCCATTCATCCATCCATGGGCACTTAGGTTGTTTCCATGTCTTGGCTATTGTGAATAATGCTGAAATGCACGTGGGGTGCATATATCTTTTTAAATTAGTGTGTTCATGCTCTTTGAATAAATATGCAGAAGTGGAATAGCTGGATCATATAGTTGTTCTATTCTTAATTTTTTGAGGAGACTCCATACCATTTTGCATCATGGCTGCATCAATTTACATTCCCAACAGCAGTGTACAAGAGTTCCCTTTTCTCCACATCCTCTTGAAACTTATTTCTTGTCTTTTTAATTACAGCCATTCTGACAGGAATGAGGTGACATTTCACTGTGATTTTGATTTCCTTTTCCCTAAAAATTAGTGATGTTGAACACCTTTTCATATGCCTGTTGGCCATCTGTATATCTTTGTAAAAATGTCTGTTCAGATCTTTTGCCCATTTTTATTTTTTTGGTAGGAAGATTGGCCCTGAGCTAATATCTGTTGTCAACCTTCCTCTTTTTGCTTGAGGAAGATTAGCCCTGAGCTAACATCTATGCCAGTCTGCCTCTATTTTATGTGGGATACCACCACAGTGTGGCTCCACAAGCAATGCTAGGTCGGCACCTGGGATCGAAACCTGTGAACCCCAGGCTACCAAAGCAGAGTGCAGGAACTGAACCACTATGCCACTGAGCTGGCTCACCTTTGCCCATTTTTTAATCAGTTTAGTTTTTTTTTGTTGTTGAGTTATATGAGTTCTTTATATATTTTGTATATTAACCTTTATTGGTTGTATTGTGAATATCTTCTCACCTTCAGTAGGTTATCTTTTCATTTTGTTGATGGTTTCCTTTCCCATGCAGAAGGTTTTTAGTTTGATGGAGTCCCATTTGTTTATTTTTGCTTTTGTTTCTCATGCCTGAGGAGACATATTCCAAAAAGATACTGCTAAGACTGATGTCAAAGAACATACTGCCTATATTTTCTTCTAGGAGTTTTATGGTTTCAGGTCTTACATGTAAGTCTTTAATCTATTTTGAGTTAATTTTTGTGTATGGTGTATGATAGTGGTCAAGTTTTATTCTTTTGCATTGTCTTCTTTAGATGAATGGTAGAATTTATCAGAGAAGCTGTCTGGTCCTGGACGTTTGCTTTTGGGAGCTTGTTAATTACTGGTTCAATCTCCTTATTAGTGATTGTTTATTCAGATTCTCTATTTCTTCTTGATTCAGTTTTGGAAGGTTGTGTGGTTCTAAGAATTTATCCATTTCTTCTAGATTATCTAGTTTGTTGCTGTATAGCTTTTCATAGTAGTTTCTTATAATCCTTTATATTTCTGTGGTGTGTGTTGTAACTTTATGATTTTATTTGAGCCTTCTCTCTTTTTTTCTTAGCTGGTCTAATTAAGATTTGGAAATTTTGTTTATCTTTTCAAAGAACCAGCTCTGAGTTTCACTGATTGTTTCTATTGTCTTTTTAGTCTCTATTCCATTTATTTCTGCTCTGATTCTTATTATTTCCTTTCTTCTACTGACTTTAGGCCTTGTTTGTTCTTATTTTTCTGGTTCATTGAGGTGTAATGTTTTATTGTTTATTTGATATTTTTCTTGTTTATGGATGAAAGTCTGTATTGCTATAAACTTCCCTCTTAGTACCACTGTTGTTGCATCCGTATATTTTGGTATGTTTTATTTTCATTGTCTTTTGTTTCCAGGTATTTTTTAATGTCTCTTTTGATTTATTCATTGATCCAGTAGTTGTTCAGTAGGATGTTGTTTAGTCTCCACATATTTGTGACTTTTCCAGCTTTTTTATTGTAGTAGATTTCTAGTTTTATACTGTTGTAGCTGGAAAAGATGCTTGATATGATTTCAATCTCCTTCGAGATGTTGAGACTTGTTTTGTTTCACAACATATAATCTATCCTTGAGAATGTCCCATGTGCACTTGAGAAGAAAGTGTATTCTCTTGCTTTGGGGTAGAATGTTCTATATATATCGATTAATCTATCTGGTCTAATGTTTCATTTAAGGTCTATGTTTTCCTGTTGACTTTCTGTCTAGATGATCTATTCATTGTTGTAAGTGGAGTATTAAAGTCCCCTACTGTTATTCTGTTGCTGTCAATTTTTCCCTTTAGGTCTACTAATAATTGCTTTATATATTTTGTTGCTCCTATATTAGGTGTGTAAATATTTATGTTTTATGTCTTGATGGATTCTCCCTTTTATCATTATATAATGTCCATCTTTTTCTTTTGTCTTTTTTAACTTGAAGACTATTTTGTCTGACTTATGTATGTCTACGCTCATTTTCTTTTGGATGCCATTTTCTTGGAGTATTATCTTCCTTCCCTTCACTTTGAGCCTATGTTTGTCTTTAGAATTGAAATGCATCTCCTGTAGGCAGCATATTGTTGGGTCTTGTTTTTTAATCTATCCTAGCACGCTGTATTTTTTGATTTGTGAATTCTATCCATTTATACTTAGGGTGATTATTGATATGTAAGGACTCAGTACTGCCATTTTATCTTTTGTTCTCTGGTTGCTCTATATTTCCATTTTTTCTGGGTTTTTTTTTTGTGTTTCTGACTGCCATTTCAGTTTGCTGGTATTCTATGATGTTTTATTCAGTTTCCTTTTTTTTATTGTTGCATATCTCTCCTCTGAATTTAGGTTTGTGGTTACTATGAGGTTTTGATAAAAGGTCTCATAGACGAGATAGTCCTTTTTCTACTGATAGCATCTTATCTTTATTTGCCTGTATGGGTTCTGTTTTTTTCTCTTCTCCTTTTATGTTTTTGTTGTCACAAATGACCGTTTTTATATTGTGAGTTTGCTACCAAATTTTATTGGTTATAGTTATTTTTAATACTTCCTCTCCCTTTATTTTATACTTAAGTGTTTACCCACCTATTTTGATATAGAGCTGCAATTTTCTGATTCTGTCTATCTATCACCTTTCTCAAAACTTTGTGTACCTTTGCCTTTTCATTTCTGGTAGATGAGCTCCTGTCAACATATCTTGTAAGGCAAATCGAGTGGCAATGAACTGCTATTGCTTTTGTTTGTCTGTGAAAACCTTTATTTCTCCTCCATATATGAAAGATATCTTTGCTGGATACAGTATTCCTAGCTAACAGTTTTTATCTTTCAGTATTTTGAATATATCATTGTGTTCTCTTCTAGCCTGTAGAGTTTCCATGGAGAAATCTGCTGATACCTTAATGGGGGTTCCCTTGTAGGTTATTGTTTTTCCCCCCTGGCTATCTTTAATATTCTTTCTTTGTCTTTGACTTTTGACAGTGTTAGGATCATGAGTCTTGGAGGTCTCTTTGTGTTGAGATAATTGGATGTTCTAGTAACTTAATGGATTTGTATATCCAGTTCTTTTCCCAAGTTTGGGAAATTCTCAGCTATTATTTCTTTAAATAAGCTCTGTGCTCCTTTCTCTCTCTCTTCTCCTTCTGAGATACCCATTATGCTTATGTCTCCCTTTCTAATGGAGCTGGATATTTCTCATAGAATTTATACATTTAAAAAAAATCTTTGAACAGGAGTATTGCTTCTCTACATTAATTTTATTCTTTAGCTTGTTGAACTGCCTTTTTGAGTTTTCTTGTAGCTCATTGAATTTTTTCATGACAGCTACTTTGATTTTTTTATCAGTTAAATCACAGTCATCCATGACTTTATGTTTGGATTCTGGAGAACTGTTATTTTCTTTTTGTGATGCCATCTTACCATAGCTTTCTGTGGTGCTTGATGAGTTATTCCTCTACTGGTGCATTTGTTATAGTCAATGCTTTTCTTATTTGGGTATAGCTTTATTTGCTTTCATTCTAGCCATTCAGCTAATTGGTGATTTGAAGCCTTTCTTTTGTTTTTCATTAGGCATAGCACCAGATTTTGGTTTCTCTCACCTGAGCTGCCTCGGCTATATTTGAGGCTTGGCACTTTCCAAGTTTCACCACCTCTATTAAGGGTGTCAAAAGTATCCTTGTTGTCATTGCTTCTGCCTCCAGGGGTCACTGATGTCTTACTGTTACCAGTGCCACTGTGGTCACTGGCTTTGCTACCAGGGGCACAGGATGGGAGTGTCCCCACCACATCCAGGATCATATGGCTAAGGACCTCTGCCATTGTGGTGGCGGGGAGAGGAAGTTGTGGAGGGAGCAGATTCATGAGACACCACTTTTACTCTTGCTTGATTCCTTGTGGCCACAGGCCCAACTGTGGTTAGGAGGCCTGAGTCGTGGGCGTGCCTCCACTACCAGGCTCTTCAGGGCTGAGGGAAGCTGACTTGGCCACGGTTGCTGGGGGCCAGGATCATGGACACTGCCTTCACTGTTACATTGTTTTACCTCCTCTGTGTGCTCTATTCCACCCGCCTTTGTATTTACTGATGTGTAGATCTCCCTGGCATCTTGATTTGTTGGGAAAAGTAGCCTTTGTATAGTTGTGAATGTTTTACTCCTTGTAGATTGAATGGGAGAGGCAAAGGGGGCATCTCACACTACAATGATGATGACGTCCTAAAACGGTTATTTTTTAAGGAACCTCTATACTGTTTTCTATAGTAGCTGTAGCAATTTACATTCCCACCAACAATGCACAAGGGTTCTCTTTTCTCTGCATCCTCACCAACGCTTGTTAGCTCTTGGCTTTTGATGATAGTCATTCTAACAGATGTGAGGTGATATCTCATTGTGGTTTTGATTAGCATTTCCCTGATGACTAGTGATGTCAAGTACCTTTTAATGTACCTGTTGGCCATTTGTATGTCTTCCGGGTATGTAGCCAAAGAAATGAAAACAAGATCTCAAAGAGATAGCTGCACTCCCCTGTTCATGTAGCTTTATTCACAATTGCCAAGGTATGGAAACTGAGTGTCCTTCAGCAGATGAATGGGTAAAGTTGTGGGATATAGATATAGATATTAGTATAGTAATAGAGACAGAGATAGAGATAGAAGTATGTGGGAATTTTATTCATCCATGAAAAAAAAGAAGGAAATCCTGTCATTTGCGATAACGTGGATCGACATTGAGGGCATTATGCTAAGTGAAATAAGTCAGACCAAGAAAGACAAATACTACATGATCTCACTTACACGTGGAATCCAAAAACATTGAACTCATGGAAAACTAACAGAGGAATGGTGATTACCAGGTCCTGAGAGGTGGGGAAAATGGGGAGATGTTGGTCAAAGGTTACAAACTACCATTATAAATAATATGAATACATTCTGGGGATCTAATGTGCAGCATGATGATTATAGTTAATGATAGTGTATTAGAAACTTGAAATTTGCTAAGATAGTACATCTTAAATGTTCTCACTACAAAAATGAAAATGAATCAGTAATTATGTGACATGATAGTGATAGAGGTGTTAGCTAACACTATGGTAGTAATCATTTTGCAATTAAGTGTATCAAATCAACACTTTGTACACGTTAAACTTAAACAATGTTATATGTCAATTATAGCTCAGTAATGCTGGACAAAAATGGTATTGCACAATACAGTACAAAAATGCCTACATTGTTTCCTCCTTTTTGCTTACCTCCATAAAAGAAGAATTTTTATAGAAAACAAACATTTCTCATCGCATTATTATCTTCCCTATTAAATGGACAATTTAACATCAAAAAGTACATTTTTCACATATGAAATAAATTTCATATTTTCAATGCATACCAAAAGATTTTGCTTCTAAGCAGTAATTTAGACTGTAGGAGCTCTGTATTTAAACCTAATCAAATTTATGGAGAATTTTTTCCTACTCATCCACAAGAGTCCCAAACCAGGTAATTTAAAGGTAGGGATTGGTTAGTAACTCTGGTTATGAGTCTTTTTTCATAAATACATACAGTTATGATGAAATAATCATTGACATTTAAACGAATGGTAATTCTGTATTGTTAAGGCCTTATTAAAAAAAGAATGCTTGTAATTTTTCAGGAAAAATGTCTAAGAGAAAATTAGCTGGACAGATCTCTTTTATTTTAATAAATTATCAAAAACAGCTTGAAGAAAACTTCATGACTATTTAATGAGAAAAAAATTAGCTCAGGTCCAGTCTTGACTAGTTTGTACTTCATTAGCAGGCCTTCATAATTCTCTGGACCTTGCACTATGCACTGTAGATTCTGTTTTCGACTGTAAGGTAATCATCCTTTAATTTTATATTCACTGTAATTACTTGTGTAGAAGGTAATAGTTGTCTTTTGGAGCATAATATCTTATTTTTGTTCTTGATTATTATAAAATCAGTTGAGAGTAGGAGATTCCTCCTGTGCTCACTGATTGCAGTTAGAAGTTGTGCTGTGTTAGGGGCCGGCCCGGTGGCACAGCGGTTAAGTTCGCACGTTCCGCTTCTCAGCGGCCCAGGGTTCTCCAGTTCGGATCCCGGGTGCGGACATGGCACCGCTTGGCGCGCCATGCTGTGGTACGCGTCCCATATATAAAAAGTAGAGGAAGATGGGCACAGATGTTAGCTCAGGGCCAGGCTTCCTCAGCGAAAAAGAGGAGGACTGGCAGTAGTTAGCTCAGGCATAATCTTCTTCTTCAAAAAAAAAATAAATAAATAAGAGAAAAAAAAGAGAAGTTGCGCTACGATAACAGTACAGTGTATGGATAATGGTATCATACCAATAAAAGAAGTGGCATTCCAAAAAATTACAACATCTTCACCTTCAAATTCTCTGTCCAAACCACAGTTATTCTCTGAATGGTTTGCAGCAACTCCATATAGATTCTACTCTTAACGTTCTTACTTTAAGGGATTTTTTCCCAAGGCTCAGGCTCCTATCTTGTTATAAGACATTCTTGTCTCCTCCTTTTTTATGGCCTCAAGTTTCGTCTCTTCTAAACAGGGCCACTTTTTGACATTCCAGGCAAAATGAACTGTGAAATCAAATTCAGCTCTCTATAAAAAGAGTAAATAAATATGAATTTCTAACCCATAATTACTTTATCAAGGTATTGAAGAGATCTCATTAGTGCATTATTCCACTTATGTCCAATTCCTATTCATGGATACTGGGATAAAATAAATCTAAATTTCACTCAATCTATTATACAGTGGTTTTGCTAATATAGATATAAGCAGCATAAAAAGTATATGTGATATCTTCCTATGTTTATCACCTAAATCCATTAATATTATAAGATTGTCTTAAAAACAACCAAGTTATTAGATGTGATTTTCTGTTTTATTTAAACAGTTTTCTCCAGGAAAGATAGACCACTAAAAAATTCTCATGGTCTCTCTTCCTGACTTTATAAAAATAAGTTGTACTATTTCTACAATTCCTCTTAGTTTTCAGGTTACCCCAAAATGTGTAAGTACTTTGTTTAAGAATAAAATATTCATTAGAATATTATGCCTTGAGCCATCTTTGTTTTGAAACCCATAAACTCATCCAGTTGGAATTTATTTCTTTTTTATCTTAATTTTTACATATTTATTTTGTATTTTACCTTAATATACGTCTGTGTGTCTTGCTCCTCAATTATACTATAAGATCTCAAGGAGAGGCTTTTCTTTGTCTCCTTGATTTATTCCTATAACATCAGAGTACCTGGAACAACATAAGTATATATTTGTTGGATGAGAATTATAAGATATATTAAAAGGGAAGTGTATGCAATAGATGATTTCTATATGTTAAAGTATACAAAGTTAATCTTATCAAGAAGCTTGATCAAAATTAGGGGGAAAAGATTTTAATAAGTTAATCAGGAGACTACGGAGACAGAATGTGTAATGTAAAAGTGTTTGCTAGTTAGATGGAGGTAAACGTTGCTTAGCAAATAGAGCAAAAGAAATTTTGTCTTTTAAGAATTAGATCCTCGGGCCGGCCCCTTGGCTGAGTGGTTAAGTTCGCTCGCTCTGCTGCGGTGGCCCAGGGTTTCACTGGTTTGGATCCTGGGCGCAGATATGGCACCACTCATCAGGCCATGTTGAGGCGGCATCCCACACGCCACAACTAGAATGACCTGCAGCTAAGATATACAACTATGTACCGGGGGGGATTTGGGGCAATAAAGCAGAAAAACAAAAAAAAGATTGGCAACAGTTCTTACCTCAGGTGCCAATCTTAAAAATTAGATCCTCATAGACAGATGTTTCACTATTAAACAATTTCCTTATCTGTTTCTTTGTCTTTCTTTCCTTTCTTCTAATCCACATCCATCCATCCATTCATCCAGTCAGTCAGCCAGCAAATATTTATTAAGAATGTACTCGTTGTTAGGAACTATTTTATGTGCTAGAGATGGAGCTCAGATAAATATTCCTGCCCATATGGAGCTTATATTCTGTTGAGGATATAAGGCAGGGATTTAGGGGTAGTTAGCCATCACTGAGAAGGTCAGAATGGCTGGAATAAGCAAAAGGTTAATAGGAGATGAGGTCTCAGAGGGAATGGGGATGAGGGAGCACAATCTTTCCACCATTGTAAAGCGGTGGCTTTGACTCAAAATGAGATGGGAAGTATCGGAGAGTTTGAGCAGAGGGCTTACAACATCTGAGTTACTTTTGAACAGGATCATCCTGGTGGCTGGACCGAGAAGAGGCTCTCGGGGTACAACTATCAAAGCAGGTACCAAATTTTAGGAAACCCTTGTCGTAATCCAGTGTAGAGGTAACAGTGAATTGGTCCAGGGTATTAGCAGTTCAGACAGTGAAAGGGATCATATTCTGAATATATTTTGAAGGCAGAGGTAGCAATATTTTCTGATAAATTGCTTATGGAGTGTGAGAGCGAAAGGAGAAGTGAAGGATGACTCTAAGCTTTTTCTAGCAACTTTCGGTGGAATAGAAATGTCCTTAACTGAGAGACTGGTCAATACTATTTACTTCCATTCCTTTTCATTCATTCTCTTAGACCTTGCAGTTCGATTCTATGCCAAACACTAAAAATAAATTGGACCTCCGAACGTCTTTCTGCTTGCCTACCCTGCAGCATTTTATTACTTTGATCTGTTAGGAAACCCTTTTTTACCCTTAACTTCCAGATCACTTGTTATTATCCTTGTTTGGCCTAAAGGCTTTGCTGTACATTTCTTTCTCACTCCCTGTTTGTGAGTCTGCTTCCGCTGAGTTTGGTATACAAAAAGTAATTGACAAAGCTATGTAACTATTAACAGATAAGGATATTGTAACTTAAATATTAACTGGATGTGGTTTATTTTATTTTTCCCTAGGAAGTATATTGTTATTAGTATGATTAAATATATAAAAGTAAATATATTTTGGTCAAGTGATGAAATTATATATTAGTCAAGCGATATAAATGTGCCTTCAGAAATTCTTAGCCTTATTCAAGAAATTTCACAATCAGCATTTAAGAGGATTGAGCGTACTGCAATAGAATAGAGCAGATTAATAGAAAATGTTTATCACTTTTTGTAAAATAATTTTATTTAAACATATAGAATTTCTGAAATGATTTCAGATTTATCATGAATAGTCACCTTTATATGACTGCCATATGTATTCATATCTCTGAAAATCTTATTTCACACATAAATATTGTCTATTATTGTTTCAAATTCAAATTATTACTTTAGTTATGTCTATTTTGTGGCACCTCTGTTTAATATACTTCACATTCAGGGGGCAGCAACTCATTTTTCAGATGTACAAGTTTCATGATTTATTGCTACACTTTGATACTTTCTCAATTGTTCAAATGTTCCACACTTATTCTTTGTGAATATGTGTTGCTCTTAAGGGGGTTAAACGCCTTTGCAAACCCTTAATGTAATGCTTTATCATGATCCGATGTGATTATATTGTGTAATGCAATCTTAGCTTCTTATATTTTTACACTCCTTGAGCTTTTAACAACCTATATCCTATAGCAAATGAGAAATATTTCATGCTTTACGTAGTGTGATTATGAAAAGGAAGATAAGATTTTTATCCAGAAAATTTTAAGGTCAGATTAAATACTTCTTTAAGATTCTGCTGTGTGTGTGTAAGATGGCTATTTTTTAAAGGGAATTATTTATACTCATTTGTCTGAGAGATATGTATATTCTCATACCACTTGCTTTCTACCTAAAATACCTTTCTAATGAATGTTTATTATCTATTTTTGTTTTTGTCCTTCAACCAGAGATAACAATAATTCCTTTGACTTTCTCTTTTAAACTTTGGAAAGGATGATATAGAATTATAAATATATATAAAGATAGTTCCTTTATTTTTACTTTTGGCAGTAGAAACATTGGGAGTCAATTATTCCCTGATTGTGATGAACTATATGTCTTTCAGAGGCTGTTTTATCAAAGACCTGGGTGCACTAATGACAATCAAATGCTACTTGTTAATCGGTTTATTTTACATATGAAATACATGCATGCAAGGTGTCAAGCTTTATTGAGAATTACTTAAGAAATTAGATTATTATACCACCTTCAGAATCTTTTAATTTTCAGTACTTCATTATACAAAATATATTTTTTAAGAAAATTTCTAGTGGTGGTAATATAAAACAAATTGCAATTTTTACATTTTTTAAGTGACATTCTTCATAGATTATGGCTGTCAATAGTCACAAAGATGGTGTTATTACCTGTTGGGGCCAATTCGCCATGGGGTTTCTACATGTCTTGTGACAGCTTTTGTCCTTGACTCTCTTTTAAGGATGTTTCTGAAGCAAACAGACTTACAGTAGAGAAATAGTGTCTCCCTCCAGGGCAAAAGACAAATTTGTTTGAGTTCAGTAAACCAAGATAAACTCTCCCTCTGGGGAAAATGTTGGGTAGGTTTGCTGGAAGCTGTTTTATAAGATTAGGCATTCAAGGATCCTCCACTGTGAAATAAACCCACTTCCCAGCATGCCCCTGGACCATTCAGCATCACCCCCGTGGTTCTTGGGGTGGAAGGGAACTGAGGAGAATATGAAGCTCATGAAGTGAGTAATAAAGTTCTTTGTCTCTGACCTAAGAGTCTGGTGTCTGTTGCCAGCCTTTATGAAAATGTGGCATGCTGAAATATTAGTTTTCCAGTAGGATAAAATCTAGACGCTTGACTGTTCTTGACATGACCATCATTGCACAGAAGAAATAACATTCTCAGGGAGAGTAAAAAACTAGCCCAAGGCCCTTGAAACCATTACTGACAGAGATAGAACTTGAACTCTGGTTCTAGGCTTGTGTCATAATATGATGCTTCTTCTCGAGAGTGGGCTTTCAGCCCACGATGTTAAGTTTGTGATCTCCTAGGAAGTGACTGAAGCTGAACATAGCCAGGCCTCTTTCTAGCAGCTCATTTTAGTAGTGAAGACTTAATCAGGTGCAAATAAAATAATCTGTATTTATTCAGATTCAGTTACATCTTCAATAGAGCTAACATAATAGGAATATCTTTAAAAAAAAATTATTGTAATTATTGTTTCAGATTTTTGTAGCTTTAGTTTTAAAATCATATTTTGATTTTAAAAAGCCTGTTCCCGGAATTTGCAAAGATCAAGGAATAATATTGAAATAGTAATAAGAAACTCATTTCACCGCTGCTTTTTTCTCACAAAATGCTTCCCCTCTCTCTTTCTGTGGTACACACAGATGCACACACATACACACACTCCCACTCACACACACGGTTGCATTTTCTGAAGGCTTTTAGGAGAGAATCATGTCACATAGTAGACTATCCCTAGTACTTCTACTAGTTTTTCTTAAGGATTTCGTATTCTTACCATCAAAAACTAGAATTATTTCATTGTTGGGAAAGCTGTTTTTGAGAAGCACCAGTATATAATATAAATTATAGATCAAGAGTCTGGAAACTGAGCTCTCTTCTCACCTGTGTCACTAGCTGTATGACCATTATCATATCCCTTAACTTTGTTGCTTCTTACTTTGTTGTGCTGGGGAAAAATCGATGATTACTTTCAATAATTTTAAAGGACGTGTCCAATTCTAACAGTTGAAGCTTCCTGATTCTGTGTGAGAACTATAAAAACTTTCAAAAGTAACATAGATCTAATTATCATAATACATTACTTCATACATACTTTGAATACAAGAAACATTAGCTGTTATATTTTGTCTGTTTAATGCATTGTCTGTGCTCTACATATATTCATAATAGTAATAATATTTCCTTGCTATTTTCATAAAATATAATGAAACTCCATTATATTTTAATACTGAAATTTCATAGTAATCTGATTTATAAATAACCTAATAGATAATAGGCATATGTAATTCAGTGTATAGTTTATGGGCTGAATTTACATGTTTCAATTTGGCTACATTTTATATCATCCTGTGTAGCTCAGTACATCTCTTGGCATACTATAGTAATGATAGTACTATGAAAATTGTGTTTTTCTTGCTATTATTGCTATTGTAGAGGCTGTGAATAAATTTTAACGTGAAAATTTTTTTAATCTTAAAAACGTGAAGGTAAGTGAAATACTCGTGCCCCTGCTTATGTGTCCATGTAGCCTTTATTTGGGGCATTCAGTTATTCATTGTAAGGATGAAGAGTTTTTATATTTCTTGCACAAGAATATTTCTCTTTTTTTTGGTAGATAGATATGATGTGAAATTTGAGATGTGATCACAGGAGTTCATTTAGCAATACCATTTTTATACAGGTGTCGCTCCTTTCAGCCTATTGGTTTGTGTACTGAGGTTGTTACTGAGTGGCATGTTATTGAGTGACAAGTAAGAATTAAGTTAGAGTAACTTCTGACTTTCATACAAACCTTAAGTATTTTATCAGCATTAGCGAATATTTTTGTTAAGGAAAAAATTAGTATTCATTCTAAAATTTAATTTGTATGTTATCCAGTGAAGATATTATAGTCCCTTAACCATTTAGGTGACTTTGTATTTTTGAATTAAATTATTTATACCAATATTTTTATCAGTGAAAATACTAACTCAAAATTAATTCCATGTCAAACCTCATACATTTATTAGTAATTCTTTTGTAAAATCCAATCTAATTCTACTAATGAAAAGTATTCAGTGCCAAGAATGAACCAACCCCTGTAATTTCTATCATTAGCATACATAAGTGCTGTTATTAATATAACATAATAGGGACAGTAGAATGAGCTTTCTGGTAAACTTGTATATCTGTTCAGGCAACCAGATTCATTTTAGTTACATTAATGCTAAATCTGTGAGCCATTTGGTATTTACTTTCCCCTTAAAAGTACCTATGGATCTGAGTTTCCAGGTAATTTTTGTTTATCTGCCATCTTGCTCAAGTTTTATTGTTTTGCTGTTTTGTTTTATTTTGCTTTTTGTATGTTTTTCTACCCCAATCTTCATGCTTAGGTTTTGCTCTGGGCCACTCTTTTTTTCAGTTCTCTTTAACTGTACTCCAGGGATTTCCCCAGAATTCTTTGGGGTCAAGCAGGGAAGTTAGGATGGCCATAATGGCAAGAGGAGGCAACCTAGAGAACTTATCTTAAACTTGCAGTTCGCAGAGAAGGCACACTGTCTTTACCTAATATAAGTTTATTTAGGACTGGGAAGGGTCATGGAGATTATGGGGGAGCTAAAATCTCCTTGGTGATGCCTCAGAAATACTCTTATTTTCTTACTTTCTTGCTGCTAATCATCAATAAACCTCAAGGCAAGAGATTTGTGAGCCAGCAGCTTCAGAGGTTGAAGGGAGAAATATGTTTGCGTTCTCTTTCCAATTCCTGAAGCATTACATCTCAGATTATATAAATTATATAAATGACAAATTTCTAGTTTCAACAAAGATGATTTATACATAGCTTTAAAAGAACATCTATTTCTTAAAGTAGCTGAAGCAGTACCAGTCCTCCCAAGGCCGAATCATCCCCCTGGGCCAATGTTTGTCTTTCACTGCTGTGATTTTACATGTACCCATAATACCAGATAAATCCATCTTCCCCTTCTGCTTTAATAGGTGTTCAAATGCTCACAACCTTAAATCCACTCATTATAATAAAGAATCTTTTGAATTCCATCTTTTAAATCCATAACATAAAAGAAGATGTTGGCTCCTCCATTTAGATAATGATTTGTTCATATTTAAGACTAATTTATTAGGCTGAGAATACAAATGGATATTGTTTCTCTGCCCGCATCATGTTCCTCTGCAGGACGTTTTCTATTTCTTGACAGCTGTGAGAAGCTCTTTGTATTTCCTAAGTTTTACTTTTCTTCATAAACTCTTAGGAACTTAATGTATTGTCTAGTGTCAAACTCTTCATCCATGCCCAAAACTTTTGCCTTTATCTCCACGTGAGTAACCATCTATAGTTAGAATTCATCATCATTATGATCCCAGAGCATTTTTAAAGCACTTTATATTATGAGATATTAAGCAAAAAGTATTTCTGGGCCTGCTCACATGCTTCTAGGGGAATTGTGCCATGCTACTTGTTATATGCATGTACGTGAATTATACTAACATAATCTCAGCATTACATAATATAAATTTAAAATATTGTAGGGATGATT
Organism: Equus quagga; assembly: GCF_021613505.1. Lineage (NCBI taxonomy): Eukaryota > Metazoa > Chordata > Mammalia > Perissodactyla > Equidae > Equus > Equus quagga. Next base: position 9,924,666 of record NC_060284.1, on the reverse strand, counting down.
TTATTCATGAATATATTTTTGGCTTATATGGCCAAAATCAGCTTGTAAAATAAATCATTTTTTCACTATAGCTGGAGATACATAGAAATGAATAGTCAAAGAGAGAAGCGATTAAAACAGAAGATCTTAGGGTCTAAGATTCCAATTAAAGAGATTGTATTTTTCTTTGGTAATATTTAACAGAACTTTATTTTAGGCTTGGAGATAACAAAAGTTCAACATAGATTATTTTATAATAAGGACAGACCCAGATTCTGTGGGGGAGTGAAAATTATATTATTTCGAGGCTCTCTTTGAAAAATCGTACACAAATATTTTACTTTGCAATTTAAAAAACATACGAACATCTATACGAATTGCTACGTCTCCTTCTGGGACCTCTGAAGGGTCCTAGCAAAGTGTGGAACCTTGACGATTAAGCTTCATTAGTTTCATGTTGAATCTGATACTGAACCTCTTAATCTCAAATTCATGCACTCAATGCGCAGTAGGATAAACACTGAGACATTGGTGCTTGGAGATGGAGAAAGGTTTATTTGATTTGGGCCAAACAGGAAGGTGGGAACGTGGGTTTGCTCAAATCCGCCTTAATAAGGGCAGAAAACAGGGGGTTTTATAGAGCTAAGGGGCTTGGCAGGAGGAGCTTTGGAGAAACAAAGGGGTCATTCCAGATAAGCCCCTGGGCAATCTGACTTCCGGGCAGCAACAGCAGCTGGGAGCCGGCCATTAGGTGATCACAACCTCCCCAAAGGCATTCTCTTTCTTCTGCAAAACAAACTCACAAATCCTGGAAACCCCTGAGTTACCCCTCAAGTTAAACAAGAAAACAGCAACTTGACAAGATTCATCTATGTCTGTGTCAACAAGGTGGAAAGGCAATCATGTTCTTATTGAATGTCTACAGTAACCCTCAGGTACTCAGTTTCAGATCCACCCCTGCTTCTAACTGCTTCCTGAAGTTTCCAGACCCGAACTTTGATTACTCGCATGGCTCCATGGAGAGCTTCTTGTCAGTTTAAGGACCTTTGAATGGAGATTGAGTAGTGCTCCCAAATAAACTTCTGACATGAGGCTTATTTCGTGTTATGTACAACAGCTAAGAAATCTTTTAAAAGCATATTCTAGAAGGTATTATATGTTTGCAAAGTATGTCTCACATTCTTTAGATGTATTCAGAATATGTTGTAGAACTACAAGTCACCAAGTTGTTTTATTTTGTATTTTGAAAATAACGTGCTTCAGTGTAGTCACAGTTCAACACTATGACGGGACCTCACTGAGTTCTGGTAAGGTGCTTGGAATTGCAGAAAAGAACTGCACTCCAACAGTTAAGGGCTGGTGACATCTGCTACTGTAAATATTTTCTGATATTTATAACAATATTTTAAATTATAATGTCCTCCAAAAATTGCTTCAATGGCAATGAACCACTCTACCCAGCATAGTTTCACTGCGTTTCGTGCCATGCTAATATTTTCTCTAATTAAAGAGCTCATTGCACAAGCTCTAAGAACTGCTGTTAAATCATAGATAAATGTGATCCATATATATAATATATATGATTTGTAAATATGTGCATACATAGTGATATATATGCACATATATGGGTATATACTTTTATACATATCTCTGTGTGTATTTATATATATTTTCTTCATAAATATGCTGAAGGTCATAAATTTGTGTATGTTTGTGTATGTGAAAAATAATACAGTTACTAAATGGATTGGGAATAAAGTTCACAAGTTTTCTGTCAAGTATGAAACTGCACGTTTGTACATGTTCTTGCAAAGGCCATTTCTTTATAAATAGTGTCCTGGGGGATTATTAACACTAGATGAAGCTTCCTGTTTATTCACTTGCTCTGGGATTTCCCATTTGCCAACATTACAAATGCATTGTATTATAAATGAGAACAGCTTGTTGAGAGCTGTGGTTTAATGTTTTCTGGAAATAGATGAAGACAACATGTTCTGATATATGTGTAGCAAAATCCAGTTTGGAGCTTATTGAGTATAGGGAGTTTTTTTGTTTTTTGGGTTTTTTTGAACAAGTGTAGGAAATATGTTCTTGTGGTGGTATTATTGATAATTACAAACTGTTCATAAAGAAAGTACTTATGCATGCTTTAAAGTAAGCCTTTTAGGAAAATAATTGGTATTCAATTTGGTATGCAGGTAAACAATATTTACATAAAAATATCAGAAGCTTGTTTGCATACGAACCTTAAAAATCCTCTGCATTGACCCACAGAAGGAAGCTAAAGTAGTAATAAGTTTTTAAGGATCATGGATCAGTTGGTAAACTCTCCTTATTCCTATTTATCTATCTTAATGGATTTTGGACAAATATCTAGATGGTAATAATTTTCTGGAAAAAAGGGAGGAGAAAATAAAATCCACCCTACTTTACCTGCCAAGGTATTGTGCTTTCTGTACCCTTACATTTTTGCCTTTCACAATTCTAATCTAGACTTTTACTTCTTAAGAGAGATTTACTAGCATCTTTAAGGAAAACTTGAGGTATAGCTTTAGTCTCTGTTGACCAAGGGAAAATCACTACAATTTAAACAGCAGATATTTTGGGGGCAATTAGAATTGCAGTTCAGAAGACACAGATTTGGGTAGAAACCCAAAATGTGTTCCAATTACAGGAGAGGGGCTGAGTAGTTTTATGGGAAACAGGGAGGATGAAGTGAGTTGTTTTAAAGAAGAGGCCATTGGCGCCAGATGAGGTAAGGCTAGTTTTGTACTTATAGATTGGCTTGAGATTCAGTCATTAGGCAAAAGGCTAGACTCGTACTTCATTGATTGGTTAACGATTTGGTCATCAGTTAAGTCCAGTTTTATCAGTCCTTACAAATAGGGTATTCTTGTCCTTACTGACTTCTTAGCATGTTGGTGGTTTGGTCCAGTTTGGAAGCTAAAGAGAAGACATGTAAGGCAATTCCTCTGAAATGACTGCTTGAGCTCTACTTTAATATGGCTCCACTCATGTCTTCTTTCACAATCTCCATCTTCTTGTAGATAGATAATCCAGATGCTTAGACATGATATATTTATTATAGTTTTTGTACATATCTCAAGTAGAAGCTTGAATATGCTGCAGCATACTTACTTGTAGTATTGCCTTCTTAAAATTTGGGCTCAGAGTTCTATGCAATCTTTTTTTTTTTTTTTAATTTTCAGCAATTAAAAAAATAGCAGGGTAAACTTTGGTATTTGATGTTTAATAAAATTGACTTTTACTTTTTGGTGTGTGGGGGTGTAGGTGTGGGTGTGGTGTGAGTGAGTGTGTGTGTGTCTGTGTGTTTGTGTAGGGAAGGAAGACATTTCCTCTACCTACTGTGGGTTCTTCTGGCCGGAGAACGAATTAAATTCACATGAGACAGAATAGCAGGAGAAAATTAAACAAAGCTTTATAACATGTATACACGGGAGAAGCTAAGGCAAGCTGAGCAACTCACCAAAATGGCTGAAGCCCCCACCTAAAATACCATATTCAGCTAAAGACAAAGGAGGATGTTGGGGTTGGGGGGAGTCAGTTACAGGAGGTTACCAGACAAGCACAGTAAACAAATGCAGATTTAAGTCCTTGCCTTTGGCATTGATTAAGAGTTTCTAGAGATAAGGTCATCCCCCCTTCTTCTTGGTACAGAGAAGGAGACATCTTTACAGATGGAGATTTCCCTTACAATGTAAATATCTCCTAACAAAGGGCAAGCAAGTTCCACTCCTCAGAGCCTCCTTGCTGTCTGCAGTTTATTAAAAGTAACCAGCCCCAAATAATTCTCATGCCAAAGAGACGTATCTTGGGGTGGCCAATGCCAGTCCCCCATATTTGCAAATGTCAATGTGAGAGATGTATCACAATGCAATAGTAAAATTTTGGATAAGTCAGCACAAGCCTAAATTTATGAAGTTTTAAATGGAACAACGAGTTGATTTATAATAAATTACAGCAGCATATAATGAAAGTTGTTTATATAAAAAGTACATAACAGAAATGTAAGAAAATGACTAGCTGCACTGTGAAAGACAAATTACTGCTGTGTACACTCCAAAATTTAAAGTTAAAATGCAATCTTGGTATGTATAAGTTGTGGAAAAATTTGTTCTATCCTTCTCCAGTGAATTATGTTTCATCAAGTGTAGTTACCTCTATTACTGCTCATTTTTTAAAACAAAATTTTATGACAACATTGTGTGTTAAAGTGAACTATAAAAATGTTTTAAATCATATGGCTTCAGATTGATGCATGGTTCACTGCAAATTTCAAAGGATAAGGAAAAATGGAATGAATTCTTAATAGGCCTTAATTTCATCCTTTAAACATAGGGCTTGTTAAATGAGCATCTTAAGAAATGTTAAATTATGCACAGATATATAAAACATTAATAGGATATTTGTATTGGGTGACTAATTTCATCCTTAATTTTTTGAGTTTATTTACAGGATACCTGGTACTACTCCTGTTTCTTATCTTTTCAGTGATATGCTTGAATGACTTACATGTTTTTTCCTAAAAGATTCAGCTTCATTAGCAAATCATTCTTTTTATCCATAAAATATATTTTATGGACTGACTTCTTTTTTTTTCAGTGCAGTAAAAATACTTTTAAGATGCAAATAAAACATGTTTAACCCTCCTTTTCAAATACTCTTCTTACCACAATATTTTCTCTTTTTTTTTTTGAAGTTAGCGTCTTTTAAATTGTGTCTAAAATAGATATAATGAGATAGGAAAGTATATAAATCTGAAGTTTACAGCTCAACGGCTTTTTACGTATAAATACCTCTAAGGAACCACCATCTAGATCAAGATATGAAACATTTCCATCACCTCAGAAAGTTCTCTTTTGCCTCTTCACCACTCACCCAGGGGTGATCACTCTTGTGACTTCTATCAACATCAATTCATTTTGCCTGTTCTTGAGGTTAGTATCAATGAAATCAAACAGTTTTATCTCTTCCTTTGCTCAACATAGTATCTGTGGGATTCACCCATGTTGTTGTGTGTATCAGTATTTTATTCTTTCTTAATTATTTTTTGTATTCCATTATAAGAACAAACAATAGATTAGTACTCCATTCTCCTAAAGATGGACATTGTAGTTGTTTCTAGTTTTTGACTATAATGAATAAAGCTACTATGAACATTCTTGTAATGTCCTTCATTAGGCATGTATATTCATTTGTCTTGGCCACTTACTTAAAGTAGAATTGCTGAGTCATGGAGTAGGTGTTTGTGGAGCTTTCATAGATACTGCCTAATAGTTTTCCAAAGTTATACTTCCACCAGCAAGTGTATGAGAATTCCAGTTGCTCCCCATACTTCCCAATATAGATATTTTCAGTCTTTTCAATTCAAGACTTCTGGTGGATGTTTAATAGTATCTTGTGATTTCTATTTGAATTTCCCTGATAAAATGCTGACCATATTTTCATGTGCATTTTCCGCCATTTGGATAGTCTCTTTTGTGTGATACTTGGGCAAGCCTTTTGACAATTCTTTAATTTTGTTTTTGTTTTATTTGATTTGTATGAATTCTTTATACATTCTAGATATGACCTGTTAGCTAGCTAGCCAGCGAGCTAGCTAACTAATGAAAATATTATCCTAGTCTGTGACTTGCTTCTTCACTCTCCTGTTGATATTTTTAATAAACAAAAGTTCTTAATTTCAATGAAGTCCAGTTATGTTTTTATTCTTTTATGGTTATTGTCTTTTTTACCCTGTTTAAGAAATATTTGCCTACTCCAAGGTCATGAAGATATTCTCTTATGTTTTATTCTAGAAGTTTTTTTAAAGTTGATTTAAACTTTTGTGATGGTCACAATATTTTCAAAGTCTCATATTTCTCTAAGGGTCACCAAGCTAGAATCTGTGTGTTTGTTCTCTATACTACTCTGGAAGTACATTAGCTGTGAGATAGCCTAGAAGACTATTTGATTAAAAATATGTATAACCCAATAGGTTCTCATCTTGTTAGGTTATGCCTAAGATTTCATATTCATTTGAATCATTCTTATTACTCTTTTATTAATTTATTAGTCATTCTTATTAATTACTCATGATTTACTTTAAACTCACCATAGGATCCCGTTGAGTGAAGCTGTTCTCCTCCAGGATATCCAACCATTTTAGAAGATGACCAAACTGAGACATTTGTCTGCAAATTCACAATGCAAAACCTTCTTTGAAGATATTCCAGGGTTTCTCAACTTAAGCTCTAATGACATTTTGGGCTGGATACCCAAAATGTCGATGTTGTTGACGGGGGCTGTGCTGGACATTGTAGGCAATTTAGCAGTGTACAAGTCCTCTACCCATTACATCGCAAAGACCAGTTCCCTGCCTGCTGTGACAAGCGAAATGCCTCTAGACATTGTCAAATGCCCCCTATGTGGGCTCAGGGAGGGTAAAATCATCCCCCATTGAGAATCACCCAGATATTTTGATATTCACAATCCAAATACTACCTTTTGACCTATTTATCCCAATATGATAACCTGAGCAGTTTTTTGATTCACGCAAACAACATGGTTTTCTTCTACCGCAGGATGTTTTTTTTTTTATCCTCATTGTCCCCCCAACACGTACTTTTTTAAAATACTAAGGCATTCAAGTCTTACAGTCTTTCCAAATATTTTACATTTCAGGAGAAGGGGTGGCTTCATCACTTTTTAAAGGACAATCTTAGAAGATATCCATACATTTTAATCCAAATAATTTTACCAATATCTTTGTCATTTTTGCCTATTTAACAAATAATGAATATTATATTTATGATTTTCATTTCACAGTGCCTAGGATATTTACAGAGCATTACATTTAGCTGTTATTTTCCTATTTCCCTTTGTTCTGCATTCATTCCACTGTGAAGATCCCAAGATATAACCTCTGAGCTAAAACTTTTCACTATGATCTAGAAAAATTTAAGATCCTTTTTGTACATTTTGTAGGCTCGAATTTTGTGAATTTTGCTTAAGAAGTAAAATATGCTATAATATATACTAATATACTATAAATATACTAATAATATACTAAATACAAAATATATGGTAAAATATACTAATAAATATATGTTTTTCTGTCAAAGTTCAACTAAGATAACAGAAGCCACTGTAGTCATTTTTAAACAGAAAGGGATTCAGTTTAGGAAATTGGGAGCTTAGAGTTGCTGGAAGGACTGGAGAATCAGGCTCGAGGCTGGGCCTCCATTGGTTACTGCCAGGCAGCGCTACAGAACTGCTGCTTTACCACAATTAGAAAGTAAGGAAATCAGGATACAGCTTTCCTGACTGCCTGCCCCAGGAACACATCACTCTAGCCACTGCCAGAATTACTGTCACCTGAGCCACAAAGTACCTACTCTATCCTCACCATCAGATGGTTACAGTGTGGCCCACCGCCTCTCTTTCCACTTCCTAATTCAGATTGGCAGGACCTAAGTCACTCCTGGAGTCTTAGCTACAAGGGAGTATGGGGAAGATTGTTTTCAACTCTACATCCTCTCCGGTACAAAATGGTGCAAAAAGGAGATTAGCAGAAAGACTGAAGAAACTGATCTGGATCCGCTACAGTTTATAAGTGACGGAGTCATGGTTTGACCACAGATAACGTGGTTCCAGGGCAAGTGTTTTATAGCTCAACTTATGAAGGAGATTTAAAAGATTATGTTCTATTCTCCTTAATTAATTCCATATACTCTTAAGCACAAGCCTCTGAGTTTAGTGTTGTAGGGACACAAGTCTTGGCCACACATAGGAATAAGTCTGTGCCCTCAAAATTGTATGTAGCATTGAGAATTAGGAGGGAAGTGTTTGTTGCCTGAAGAGAGCCCTCAGCAGTGTTCCATGGCTGCCTTCCGTCCCATCTTCAGCGAAGCCATGCAGGTGACTTTCCAGAATGCATGGCTGCAGTGTTTGGATAGTTCTCTGTAGTCACAGAATTTCTTTGCCATACTTTATGCCGCTTCTGTTACATAACATTTGGCTGCAGTTTCTAGAGCAGGTGGCACTTGAGAATCAAAAATACCTTGAGGCAAGTGAACATCCCTCTGCTTACAGTCTGGCCTATATAAAGAATGTTAAACTAGCAGGTGTCCACCCCCAGACGCATTCTGCCCACAGACCAAAAAGAGATATTTGTTTTCCATTGGGGAATATATTTCAGGCTTTGAGTGTTGGGTAAGAGAGGAAAGTTCCTGAAATATTAGCGCTGTAAGGAACATAACGTGTGCAAGTGGACAGGTTGTCCCACATTCCACTCTCGTGCTACAGAGGTGGCATCTGTCCACGCACCATGGGATTTTCTTTTTTTCCTGCTTCCAGGGAGCATGGATAGAAATCTCTTCATAGATGTTTTCTTTGTGCCTAGAATGCTGGCAGATTAAAGCACAGAAATCAGTGTGAGTGTTGCTAAATTCTGGTTTGTGTAAAGCCATATTCTCTAACTGGTAATTCGCTGCTGTTTTCAGAGTGTTGCTAATATGAATAATAGAATAACAAAAGTAGCCTCTAAGTCTTTTTTTCTTTTTTTAAAGATCACCAAGGACAAAAACTAGCCATGCATAAACATTTCTAGGTCTAATAAAAGTAACCAATTAGACACAACTTTAAAAACCATACACAGAATGTTCCAGGAATGTGCATTATAGCATGTGAAAGGAATGGGACTTCATTTTACCACTGTATTTTAGTATTTGTTAGTAAAACTCATCAAGTAGAGATAAAGCTAAGAAGATAAAGGGAAGAAATAGATTAAACTCAACATGGTTTGCAATACGATCACTTGTTTTGGAGTCAGAGTTCACACAAAACTACATAAGCTTCCACTTGAGCTTCTGACCAGCAGTAATAAGATCAGATAAAACCCATTCTCAGTGGTATTCCCCACTAAGCTGTGAGGGAACTATTGTAGTGTGTCACTTATTAAAACATTTCAATTAATATTCTTATCAAGATCGGTGAAAAAGTTTTATTAAAAATTCCTATGGATGTGGACATTAGAGGATATTTTAGTGTTAGCAAATTGTCTTTAAAGAAAATAGTGGAAGTAAGTCACTATTATAAACAGTTTTACAGACTAACCGTTTGAAGATTTAAATGTTAATCTCTATATAATTTAAGTGTTTTTAAGTGTTAAGCTGTTATTTGAAAGTCAGTGTAAATATTCTAGTTAGAGCAAATTAATTAAAATACTTTTTATGGTTAATACACATCATTAGCAAATAAGTGTATGTGTGTATGCATATGCAAGCATGTGTGTGCATGTGTGGCAGAAGGGTACCAGTCATGTTGGTATATATTATTTTCATGAGGCAAGGATTAAATTAACTGTAATTAAAACCACTTCTGGCTATTTTCATGCAACAAATATTTATTGATTATCTTCTGTATGTACAACAATGTACTACTGATTATCTAGCTAAATCATTAAGGTTGCCTATGACTTTAAGGAAATCTAAATTGCTAAATCTGAGGTTGTAAATTGGATGTTATTATTCACAATTCAAAGGGATCTATGCTTTGCAGAGCAATTCTTTTAAAATGCCATCTCTAATGCATTTGCTGCTTTATGGATCATAGTTACTTTTCAAAGAGATTTGATGGATAGATAGATACATCTTAATAAAATTTATGGCTTTACTTTCTTCTAAATATCTTTTAATATGTATGGAGTTAAAAAATCAGAAAGTACAGACTGTTATTGTATAAAAAAATAACAGTCTTATACCAACACCCCTCTCCATTGCACTCCCCAGGGTGGGCCTTTTACTGTATCTGTTTTGAAAATGGAAATCTCTGTTACCCTTCTACTGAGGCTCCAACCTGAGAACCATATTATCATGCTGTCCAGGATTGTTTTCATGCTGGCTTCATATGTTCCTTCTGTTTCAAAAAGGCCGATCAACTTTTGCTTCAGTTTAAAATTAGGCTACACATAAAAGAACGTCTAAAGTTTAAATGTAACCTGGATATTCTTAAGTGAAGTCCTACTACTAATTGAACCCTAATTGCTGTCTTGATTTCATGGTCTATATCTGTGTTATCAGAACTCCTTTGCCACCCATCCCACCATCAGGGTGGCACCACAGAAGAGGCAATAGGTAGTACCTACACCCTCAACACTCATACTCCAAATTGGAAGTTTCCTTCCCTTTAGTGGGTTCCCCGTACTTGATTTTAGGTAGTCAGTGTGTTGTCACCTGGAGTACTTCCTGCATATGGCAGCAGTGTTACCATCCCTGGCTCACCCATTAAATGCCTGGAGCCTTCTCCATCTAAGTTAGTCAAAACCACCACCCTTCCCTACTTCCCAAAAACATACTTTCCAGGTGTTGCTCCCATTTGAGACCCCTCTGGTTAGCCTCCTTTGTCAGATGCAATCTGCTCGTGTCTGCTCTGTACAGAAGCCACTGCTGGTACCAGAGTTTCTGGCACAAGTAATATCCCTTGAGTCCCAAGTGCTAGGGTCCCTCTGTTTTTGACAAGGTTACAGCCCCACAACGTGGAGGCCAGGCTGAAACTGAGCAAAACTTTCTGTATAATTGGAGGAATAGAAGAGAGCTATGACATGAATAAACTTAAAACCAGCTATTAGAGATCAGTATGAAACCTAATACCAGCCACATCTTCTCGGGTCTATTCACGATATCTCCCTGCCTAACTTCTGATCCATGACCTACGGTGGGAATTACCATTCTTTTCAGGGAAATGTTCATCCCCCCCCAGAACAGGGTGACATTATTCTACATGCTCAATAGAAAAATCCCATAAAAATATAAAAGGCCAAAATCAGTGCATTGTTTCCAGTTTCTCAAGAACTTCCATTCCTGAGCATGTTCTTTGCCTTTTGCTGACGTGACAAAAAGGGTCACTCCAGGAAGTTTAACAAAGCGAAAATCTGAACCAAAGATGTGCTCAAGTTCCTATCTTTTACAAAACAAAAAACAGCTCCCAGAGTTGGAAAGCCAGCTTTCTCAGGTTCAACTGATCTCATTTTGGTAACAAAAACAATAGTGACATATATGACACTACATCTTCTTACAAGACTCAACTTGGTCAAAAACTCAAACTTTTCACGAGTACGTTAACTTCTTTTTACTAATAAACTGCAAGTTCAGTGAGCTAAAAATGTGACTCTCCTTTGATCAGTTTGCTGCAATGGAATGTGTGCTTCTGTACCTGGGATGATGGGAACTAGAATAAATAGCGTAAAGGATGTTTTCAAGACTTTCTTGTTTTCTCTCTTTAGAAACAAAAAACAGGATCTTCTAGAATGTTTTCTCATAACTTAAAATATTACAAGGAAGTGAAAAGCTTCCTTCCAAAGAAGAATCTATTTTTGTTTACGTAACTATTTCAAGTTCTGATTTTGATGTTGAGTGTATTAGGGTTGTCCAGAGAAACAGAATAAATAGGGGATATATAGATACCGATAGAGATATAAATGTCTCCTGTATCTATATCTTCTGGCCTGACTGGGGGTGGGGAGAGAAGGAGGATGCAGTTTGGAAGCTTGAAGCGCTGTTGGGACGGGTGAAACTTTCTGAGGCCTGGGGTCAGCTTCATTCCGTGCTTGCCTATTTGTGTGTTCAGTTTGGCTCTGGGCGTGGGTCTCTGAGGGAGATAGACTTGCTGTCTTGGGAGGCATGGAGCTCTATCTTGTTTGGACTAAATTACTCTTTTCTATTCCTATACTGTATTGAAGTGATGCGGACTGGGCTGTGTTGCAAATAAATCATATTTGTTGTTTAAAAAAAAAGAGAGAGATTTATTTTAAGGAATTGGCTCACATGATTGTGAAGGCTTGGCAAGTCACAAATCTGCAGAGAAGAGTTGCAGCCTGAGTCCAAAGGCAGTTTGCTGCCAGAGTTCCTTCTTGTCTTTGTTCTATTAAGGCCTTCAACTGATTGGATGAAGCCTACCCACATGACGGAGGGTGATCTGCTTTATTCAAAGTCTGCTGATTTAAATATTAATCTCATCTAAAAAAAAAAAACCGTCACAGAAAATTCTAGAATAATGTTTAAGCAACTATCTCAATACTGTAGACCAGCCAAATTGACACATTAAAATTAACCATCACATTTGGTAAATTGATGAATTCTGAAACCTTCAAGTATATAATTGCAACTCACATTGTTTTATGATTAGTAGATGATAACGTGACGTTACACAAATGTTTTTACATAGAAAAATAGAGGATATGGCTCAATGGGCTAGATAGTAAAAGAATAAGCATAATACAACAGCAGTAGTCCCCTGATGGATAAAGCAGTCTGTGTGGTTCTGTCACAAACAGGAATTAAATTCAGTTTTAAGTAGTATTGTGCCAGGTCATACTGACTGAGAAACTGGCAGCCTGATGGTATTTGAGGAAAGTGAAAGCCATCTAACTTTGAGAGGACAAATTCTACAGAAAATCTGGGATTAAAGAAAGAAAGCTCACAGTCTGAATCTGCTTAGAAAGAGTAATTTGAAATACTGCACTAAAGTAGGTACAGTTACTCAGCTTTACTCATCCTTCACCACACTTTCCCCTGCTCTTACCTAATTTTCTATTTACTCTCTATTTTCCTTTTCTATGATATTACTTCTTATAGTCTTTCTTTTCTAAACGCACATGCACACACACACAGACACACATTTTTCCTATAAAAGTCTATTTCCACTCGCAACTCCACTCAACAAGGACAACAGCTATAAATCTAACTTGACCAACTCAGACGTGCAACAAATAAGCTTTGTTTTCTTTCTCCCCTTTTTCGAATTTCTGATTTTGAGTTGCCGTTCGCTTGGGTTGGCTGTAAGCCCAGTTTTCCTTCTGGCTTTCCCAAACTCCAAAGCTGAGTCACAGTTTCGGAGTCTCAGGTAGCACCACGACTTAGGACATTGGTCCACACAGTAGCCAAACATTTGCTAGTAATGATAAGTCCATAATCCTGGTCATTGTGAAACCCTTGAGTCTTATGGCTCTCTTTGCCACTCTGTGCCAAGTTGGCTCTCCTGACTCTGTGCCTCCCAGGGGTCCAGTCTTCCTAGATGCGTCATATAGCAAGGCTGAGTAGGCAATACTGACTTCCCAGGTTACTGAAGAAAAAATACATTAAAATCACTAAGTGATGTAGATCAGAGACTCAGAGTCATCGCATCAGATGGCTTCTTGCAAAAAGAAGGAAATATTAAAGAAAATGTTCATGGGTGGCTATGGAGGTGATGCTAAAAAAAGGAACTTGAGGAGAAGGAAAAGTTAAAAAGCAGCACGAGGAAAAGTAGAGAGAGAGAGAACATATGGAGAAACCCCAAAATTTACGCCAAAAACCTGTTTAAGAGGGGAGCCAAGAGGATTACACTTTGCCAAGGGTGGTAGTAACTGAGGGAGGTGGGAAAAAATGGTGATTTTCTATGGAGACATCATTGAAGTCTTAAAAAAAGAAACTAGGGGTACAGCTATATCATGCATACTGACTTGAAGTATTCCCAAAAGCTGAGATCCAAAACTTTTACATCTTTCCAGTAAACTACCCCTAGTTGGAGGACTTTTTTGGCCCGAGAACAGAAGCAGCAGGAGAGTGTAGGAGAAAAGGCAGAGGTCCCAGGCGGTGTAATCAGTAGCAAATTGAGAATGAGATATTTTTTCACAGTTGGGACTTTGCATGTGCCATTTCTTGCTCCTGGAAAGATGGAGTAGATCCGTTTTCTTTGGTAACTGACAGACTGCTCTCTATCTTCTCTTCCCTGGCCCTCCAGCATAGGAAAATTCTTTTCTTTTCTTTTTTTTCCATGTTTTTCATCACTCAACATGTCACTTCATCTATGTATGTCAGTTCATGTATATGAATCATTCCTATTGAATTAGTAACTAAGCAGATCTCAAAATTTTTACTAATCACCTCTACCCAGATATAGATCAGATCTTACAAAACCAATGTTTTCTGGATGCAATTCTGTCTACAGCTACACTTTGCTCATTTAAATGACAAAATTAGACATTGCTCAAAAGAAGGGCCAAATTGGATTCCCACCAGTATAACTGAGGTGGCGCAGCCCTTGTTATTCCATATTCATGTATAGATGGTGCTGTTGCTACTGTCTTTTATATTTACACCTTTTTTCCATTCCTTTTACTACCACCGTAGTTCAGGTTTTAAATTATTGAATGAATAGTCTTTTTTTTTTAATAGATTACAATAGTTTCTTTTTCCCCAGCTTTATTGAGATATTATTGGCATATAATATATGTAAGTTTAATTGTACAATGTAATGATTTGATACATGCATATATTGCTAAATTATTACCACAGTAAGGTAAGTTAACATCTCCATCCCCTCACATAATTACTGGGTTTTTGTGAACGTGTGTGATGATCACGTTTAAGATCCTTCTTGACAACTTTAAAGTACATAATATGGTACTGTTAATTACAGTCACCATGCTGTACATTAATTATGAATGTATAGGACTTATTAATCTTGTAGCTAGATATTTGGGGGAAATTATTTTCTAGTCTGGAAAAATTGTCTCCCTTAATATTTGTGACCAAGACCCATGTCCCTTTGAATGAATGGGCATAGACTTGGCTGTTTGCTTCAATACAGGAAGGAAGAAACCAAATAATTATTAATGCATCGTAATATTAGCCAAGCCACACAAATAATATGTCAACTCAGAATCACTTGATGATTATAAAACTTAGGGGGACTTTAGAAGAAAAAACTAGGATATTAGAAAATAAAACATGAACACAGTGAATATATTATGGAAAAATGGTGAATTATGGAAAAGATAATGATGGTATAAGCTATAATGAAGATATACTCAAGATAGGACTTTGATTATCACTTTGCATTTTCAGATCATTATATGAGAAAAAATAAGCCAAAGAGGTAGATAAAAAGAAGAAAATAATAAGACTCAGGGCCATCGTATTCTAAACATAAATAAAAATTGTGAAAAATTATGTCTATTTTGCTTATGCTCGAGTTGGAGAATGAAAATGGTGAAATGAAACAGACTGCCTTGTGTTATGGATAGACCATGGAATGTGGAACAGAACAGAAATGAATTTAAAATTTCATTCTGCTTTTGCTTAGCCACTCTGTGGCCCTCTTCATCTTAACAACTCTGAATCCCATTTTCTTGTCTGTAAATAATCCCTCTTCACAGAGTTACCGTGCAGATTTAATGATCATCACCAAAGTGAAAACAACCTAGCACATGGTAGGTGATCAGGGAAAATCGGTTATCTTCTTGTTACTTATCTCTTGTAAGAAGTACAAGGATGTATGTATGTGCATATTCCTGCCTCGAACATTTCAAGAAATTGGACAATAGTCCTTACCATTCTATGCAATTCTTCTTTGCATGACTCTCAGAAGCTCCTTTGCAAAATCAGTAATTATCTTGCTCATATCAATAAGGGGTTTTTATGGAACAAAAGGTTTCCATGACTGCAAACTATGAGAACTTCCATAATTTTGATTACAAAAGAAAATGAGTTTTTTATGTTTATCATTACTCATTTGTCATGAGTGTTCTTTATCTCAGTCACCATTAAACTCTACTATCTTTGCCCACCCATGTTGTATCTTACTTACTTTTTCGTACTATACTATGTCTAATGAGGGGCCTAATACTTATTAAGATTTGAAACAAATTCACTTAATAACAGTATTTTATGCATGTTGGTATAATTATATTAATGAATCATTTTGTCTCATGATATTAAGTTCATATTCTGCTATGCTTTGAGAAGGGAGGAAAGAAATTAAGCCAAATGGTTAATTTCTATAAAATCTAGTATGAGAAGCTGAAATAAATCTAATGATTATAGTTATAATAGCTAATATTCTTTAGCTCCAGCTACATACCAGACAATGTGCTACCTGCTTTTCCATGAGTTACCCGACTTAATCCTCACAATAACTCAATGAGACAGGCGCTAATGTTACCCACATTGTACAGATGAGAAAAGTAAAGCTTAGAAAAGGCAAGTGACCAGCCCAACGTCATGCAACTCATGTTCAGTATCCCTGGAGCCTGGGAAGTCTGCATGTTGCTCTAGACAGTTATTGAATTTGTGTAACTACCGTTGACTTCTACTCGATAAGTCAAAACTAAATCCAGAAAACCAAATAATGGATGCAATCAGATAGAGTAACTAATTCAAACATTGCGTTTCTATTTAGTTTCATATACCCAAATATAATGCCTATATTTTTACTGGCTATATCTTCATTATGAAAATAGATTTCTATCTCTAAATAATAAATTATTGGAATTATATGTATTGAAAAATCGTGGATCTAATATTTGCACTATGAAAATGCTCAGAAACAAAATTGCTCAGGAAAAGTGAAAAAAGGGTGGAAAGCTGTGAAAACCAGGTATGCAGTGTTCTTTACATTTGGCAAGGTTGTCCTATTTCTAAGCATGTTTATTCATAGAGTAAACAGTACTCTTAAGTTTCTAAATTAATAGAAATCTTCTTTAAAGTAATTAAGAGTTGATTATATAGCTTTTGATTGGAGAAAAAAGCTATTTCTGGTTTACAGTATTTTTAAATTGTGCATAAACTGACTCTGAAAAAATAATTCAGCATCAAAATGTGGCTGATGATGGAAAATGATTTCCTCCCATAGAGAGCAGTTAATTACCATGGCTACCATAATAAATAAAAAGTTAAATCCAAGAAAGATTTTTTCTTACTTTTTCATCCCGCTAGTATTTTGTTTGTACTTTAGATCTATCAGTTTATCAAGTGCGTTCGCTTTAGTGACTGCACATCTGTAATTAAAAGAATTGTTCCCAAATGTCACAAGAGAGGCATGTAGACCCTCTCACCACAGAAAGCAGGTTCTTGTGAGTTGTATGTAATTTTTAGACACATGGATCTTAAAATTACTGGTGGAAATTACGTGTGTAAAATACTTGCTTTTTATCCTCATACCAAACTGAAAATTAATCTAGTGTTTTCAAGTTGCATTCTCATGTTTCCCCAGTCAGGGAATGGACAAGTTTTAAAAGCATTCATTTTCTTGTTTTCTCTTCAAAGCCCCCTGGTGCATGGTTGTATATCCTGGTTGTAGGTTTTTCTAGTTTTTCTGTGTGAGCCTCCACCACAGACAGGAACTGACAGATGGGTGGTGTGGTTCCACGATAGGGAAATAAACCTGGGTGGCCCTAATGGTGAGAGCACTGAACTTTAATTGCTAGATCATCAGGGTTGGCTCTAGAAGTATTCATTTTAAAATCTTTGAATTCCTATCAGTATAAGTAATGGAAATTCCTATTATGGATCACTAAACAATAACATTAATGTTTTCATCCTGTTATCCATAAGCTTAATGGGACAAAAAGGGATTTTCTAATTATATTTTAAGGATTTCTAATGATATAAGCAGACTTTTACATACAGGTGTAAATAGTCCAAATTTTCCCCATTGTCCTATTGTCTCATTTTCTTGTTTTAAAAATGTGACAATAAATATGTTCTTTCTCAACACAAATTTGGGGTGGATTGTTTAAGCTAGTTAGGAGCTGACTGCTGAAGACAGTGAGTTTTAATTTTCTCCTAGTGGGCCCTGACCTTAGGAAGAAATTAAGGACAATTCTCAAGTTTCTGCCTTCATACTAAGAACAATGAAATTTCGGAAGCAAATAGAGAGATGAAGAAATAATACACATTTATAGTTTTGGAAGATAAAAAGGATCTACAAGAGAAGCAGTGATGATACTATTTCTCAGAAAGATGCTATAGAATCAACTGAAGGTTAATAAGTTTCTGTCACCACCTTTCAAAAAAATTTTTCATTAACAATGCTCGTCTCTGTAGGTGTTAAAAGAAAAAGAATAGGGTATGAATCCATTGTACTTATCATGTGTTGAAAATTAGAAGTATTTTTATTTAGGACTATTCCTTTTTTTCCTCTGAACCATTAACCTCAATCTTCCTTGGAATAAAAGGAAAGATTCAGATAAAATGGAGTGAAATAATAACATAGATTGCAAATTTTTTTCTTTATCTTCTTGGAATTGTATTTTAATATTTAACACAATTTTAAATATTTAATATCATTACTGCTTTTCTGTAAGCTTGTTTTTCTAGGCTTACTGCTGTGATATTAAGGAATTTGTCAAGACAATCAGGTATTAAATTATTTTGTACTTAGTTTAGTTGAAAAGGTGCTTATGTGAAAAGGAGATTAAAGTAATAGAATGCCACCTGTTTTCTAGACATGATAATCTTGTCTGATGATGTCACTTGCTTACCTGCAAAGTTACTGGAGAACCAGTAACCAGGAGAAGACGACTTTAATCTTAGACTCTGTTAAGTATAATTGTGTTTTAAGTGGGAGGGAAAAAAATAATGAGAAAAAAGCTGGAACGGCTGCTTAACTATGGCATGCTTTGGATTAAAATTATTGCCCAGCAAAGCAGGCCAGATAATGTTATAGAAAAGAACAACTCGCTGAGAATTTGGAAGCTTGGTTCATGGTCTCAGTTTTACCACTGTCCACCTCTGGGGCCCGGACTTTGCTCAGAGTTCCTAAGGAGGTTGCAATATTCTAAAGTCTATTCTAGCTCCTATCCTCTGTAGTAGTTCTTTCCCTGGCAAACAACTCTTGATATATTCTTGAATTGTATAAAGCATTTTCCTAAATTATCATCTATTTCTTCTTATAAACAAGCCTTATATCATTGCAATGATATGGAATACTTCCTTTGATAAAATTTTAGATGTAGAAATGAATCATATTGAGTTGTTTTGATATGTCCTCATACTCTAGTCTTAGGTGATAAACTATAAATAGTGTATTAGTTATCTAGTTCCAGAATGGTTCATCCTGTTGCATATATGTCATATTTCCCACTAATAATATAGTTTTTAAAGTACGCAAATGACTGTGAGACAAAATATGAAAAATAACCACTAGAAGGAAAGTCTCACTGAAGATGCCTCTAATGAACTTAGGAGAGAATGTTAACAGGTCATGATATTTAAAGAATCGTATAAATAAAGAATGCACACGAAGATTAGTTGCAAACTGAGAAAATCTTTCTGAAGCTCCTTGTCGCACGTATCTGATCTTATGAGTGTATGAGCGCATGAGAGGGAAATACATGATAACTCTTAAAATATTGCTTGTAATTACCCATTCAGTTGTTTCACCTACCCTCTAAGATGTCCTAGCAATTGGTTGGCTGTAAATTTCATGTTTTTCCTCAAAATCTTGGTCTTTCCTGAAAATTGTTCTCTTTTTTATAAATTCCTGCTGCACTTAAAAAAAAAATTACACTTATGGTATTAGTCATATTTAGCAGACTGAACCACAGATTTCAGGAAAGAGATGAAATAAGGTAAGGGCTCAGCCCAATATGGTCTTCTAGCTTTGAAGAAAAATGATGTGTGTAGAATGACACAGACTTATTAGATGCTCCAAATATATATTTATATGTGTGTATGTGATGAAGAGTCTATTGATATAATTATGTATTTAAATAAAGAAAGGAAAATAGCCTTAGAGAAGAATGACAAGCTTTAGAAATCCTATGAATAGGAAAACATTTTTTAAGTCCAAAGTACAATGGATATGACTTCTTTTTGCCTAAATAATGCTAAATTTAGCTTTTCTTTGAAATGAGCCTAGAAACCCAGCCAAAGGAAACGTATCAAACTTGGGTTTAAGTAGGTAAAAGTGTTTAGCATATTTTAAAATTTAATGTAAAAAGTTTCTGAAAAAAATACATTTATGCATCTATCATACTTTTCCCAAGCTATTTTTTTCATATTATTCAATACATTTTATTTTTTCCAAAGTAAGACCTTGTTCTCTAGCAGTTAGATATGCTGAAATATAAGTAGGACTTGTGAAATTTCTGGAATAGATCATTCTATTTATAAGTATGGTTTCACAAATCTTTAGTGTGGTAATTTTGTGTAATGAAACTTATAATATTCTTAATATAAATTAATTTCCTTCCTATGTTATTATTGCAAAGCTGTTCTGCAATAAGTTGACTCATTGTAACCTACTTTTTAAAGATATATGATTATTTCCCACCTTAATGATATTTCATTCAAATCCTTGTATATAGATTTAATAAGAAATTTTATCTGAAAAAATGGTTTCTTGAAGAAGCTGTATAAAGCAAGCTTGAGCCTTTTATAATTCAATTTTTCGTGGTTATTACAAAGCAGTTGATTATCTCTTACTGATACCATGACAGGAAACAGGAAAATTCCATATATCTAAATCTGTACTTATATCTGTATTTTAATGACACTTTTGATTTTGATAGAGAGGGAACACTGAAAATACTGAATCCTAATGATACTTTATTCAAAATTGTGTCTAAAGATTTATCCAAAATTTAGAATCTCAAAGTAGTAAATTAATCTCTAAACTACCGTTACTGTGGGTCATTCAATTCCTCTTTGTCAAAAAGTTTGATGAGTTTCTTATTCTAAATGCATTGCTGTCTCCCTTAGTCATATTTTTATTTTAGTTTTCCATTCAAGGCAATGGGAAGAAATTTATAACCTGTCATTTTAGAGGTTATATCCAATCATCCTAGAAATCAAAACCTTATTATTCAAGTCCACTTTTTTCTCTCCTGGCTTCCCCATTTCATAGTTGAGATTGAGAACTGATAAGTGAAATTTTATATGAGTGCCTTAAACTAACATAGTTAGCAATATCTGCTGACCTTTTCCTACACAATGAGGCATGCCTGTGAACAGAGCACTCTGGGGAAGCGAAATTTTCACATTGCCTGTTCCTGTGTCACTGCGTCTTCAGCTTGACTGTAAGCGCTCCGGTGCATCTTGGCTTTTCGTGCTACAGAATAGGGTAGCAGGAAAAGTTAACTGTGAAATTTCAAATCTACCACCGAGACCAAAACCCCATTCCTTTTGTCTAGTAACTTTTTGATGTTGTTTACAACTAATGATCTTTTTGACTCTATGCTCATGTTACCTTTCCTAAATGTTCTTTAACTTTGGCAATATTATGTTTTTACAGCTTAAACTCAATGTATTGGTTAGTATTTATCTTTACATTTCTTTACATTTTCTTCAACTGAATGTGGTAACTTTAGAAAAGTTATCTAATTTTATCTTCCTCCTCAAAAGAAATTAAGTTTAGAGCCTACTTTTTTGAGGGTAAAATCATATTTATCCTAGTTATATGCAGGTTTTCACTGTCATCTGGTATCTCTTATGAATCTTCCATTTTGTTTTCCATTAAACGTTTCCAAAAATATTCTTCTCTCAGAAAACAGAACATTGCCCTTTATTCCCAGGTGTGAAAGCAACTTTCTCTACTAGCATAGAGCTGTATATTCTCCCTGGAAGAAACCAAATCCAAAAGAGAGGCATAGGGATGTGGTTTATAGAAAGAAGGAGGAAGGGAAAAAGGAAGGAAGGGGAGAAGGGAGGGAGGGAGGGAGGAAGGGACCCAAATGCCAATTCTTGGAGTATAGTCACAAGTGTCAAAGTCCTTAGTACTCTACTAAAACACAAATATGTTGTAACTTAAAATCAAATGTATTACTCTTTTTTGAAGATTGCTGATCTTTTTTTTTTTTAATTAACTCACAATTTCATTCTTATAGCAACATTCCCTATTGACTTATAATCATCTGCTAGATCTGGAAAGGGTAAACTACTTAAAAAGTATTGTCCTAAGAGTTTTTCTATTTCATTATCACTTCTCTCCACACCCAGCTTCCCTGCTAAGGTCAGATAAAGGTTCTCAAGGGGTGGCAGAGAGAGTGGGAGAAAGAGGAAGAATATAAACCTGCAAAAGAGAAAGAGACTGACCACTCTCTCGTGTCCCGCTGCAGAAGTTGCAGCCTGAAGCAGTTCTGAGTCAAGGGAGGGGGTGACCTAACACTAAATCAAGTCTAGAGCTTTGATTAATATTTTGGACTTGACGCCATGAATTGACATGGTGACCCAGTGACTGCCTTTTATTTATGAATGAGCAGAAAAGTCAGGAAGCATGCTGGATATTTCATCCACAAGTTGGGGAAGATTTTCCTCGTAAATAAAGCATAAAGGAATTGGTGGAAAACCGAAAATAAGATTTGTATTTTGGGGCTGGCCCAGTGGTGCAGCAGTTAAGTTTGCATGTTCCTCTTTGGTGGC
This sequence comes from Equus quagga, assembly GCF_021613505.1. Taxonomy (NCBI): domain Eukaryota; kingdom Metazoa; phylum Chordata; class Mammalia; order Perissodactyla; family Equidae; genus Equus; species Equus quagga. Next base: position 9,902,503 of record NC_060284.1, on the reverse strand, counting down.
CTGGGGTTTGCTGGTTCTGATCCCGGGTGCTGTCGTGGCACCATTTGGCAAGCCATGCTGTGTTGGGTATCCCACATATAAAGTAGAGGAAGATGGGCACAGAGTTAGCTCAGGGCCAGTCTTCCTCAGCAAAAAAAGGAGGATTGGCAGGGAATGTTAGCTCAGGGCTAATCTTCATCAAAAAAAAAAAGAGTTGTATTTTGATTACATAGTGAATTGTTTTATAATTGTCATTAAAGGTGCTCTGTCAGCATACCATATTAGGAAAGGAGGGCTGGGCCCAAGGAGAAATGAAGGCTGTACATTTTAAAATTTTCTTGCTTCACTATCTTTACTCAAATCGACTTAATGGGGTATAGTAAAAAATGAGAAACAAGCTTATGGAGCTTTAATGCCTTAGTGGCCAAGTGTCCATGATCAGTGGAGCTGTTTGAACAACCTCATTTCACTTTGTAGCAAATACAGAAGACATGCTGTGATGTTTACATTTAAAGAAAAGTCCTTTAATAGGAAAACAAAATACAGATAAAAATCAAAACAAAATTGCCAGCAGTGGTGAGCATGACACAAGAGGAACAAGAAAGGGTTAAGGGGTTGCTTAGTTATGTACCCTTTTTTCACTATTTATTCACTTTGTTTTGATTGAAAGCAATTGCCATTCAGCAAATATAGCAAAATTTTCTTTCAAAAATTATTTCATAGAGTAGATCTGCTGCTAAAGTGGTGCGCCTCTTAAATATTTCCGTTATTTATTGAAATGTGGATTCATTTAACTTTGTGTATTATTGCTTTGGCAATAAAATGAGCAATAATTAGGTAAAATTACTGTGTAAGTAAATATAAATATATTCATAATATTAGAATATAGATGCAAAAATATATGTGTGTGCGTACATATGGATATATATTAGGACATAATATTTTATTTCTTTGTTACATAATGAGATGTGACACTTCAGTTTGCTTTGGTAAGGATTCAGCTAGCAAAAACCCCGCTTTAAAAGCTTTTCAGTTACAGCCTCATTAGCAGAAAGTCATATAGCTACCATGTTTACAGACCTAGCTCTTTTTAGTATCTTCCAAATGTGAGTAGTTCATTGAACTTAAATGCTATTTTCTCCCAGTTTATAGGTGCAAGGTCAACGTTATAGCATAGGATATTGCCTACAGCTGAGTTTCTTGTAAAATAGCAAGACTGCAATATTTATGCAAATTGGTACTTTTTCCAATTTAGCATTTTAATTTTGAAGGTCACGCTCATAAAGACCATGGAAGCTTCTTACCATAAGGCTTCTGAATTTTTTAGAGCTTAATTGAATCGTCTAGACAGGGGGGAGATTGAAATACCATCTATGTCATCTAACTCATCATATTACTTACACAAAATTTTTTCATCCTACTAATAAAACTTTTTATAAGTATGTTCTTTTCCTGAATTAGCTATATGGTTCTTTGTAAGGCGCGTTTCATTCAAAGTTGTTGAGTAACCTGTGTGTCTTCGTTTTCTCTGGAGTAACTCATTTCTCCTGACTGTTGTCCTCCAGTTATCAAGTGCTGCCTATTAGAGTTGCAGAGTCAACACAGCAATTTAGGTGTGAGCCTTAGGATTAGAAAAGAGGTGGAAGAATGGATGGTCAGATGGATAGATGGCTACTGAAACATATGTAAATATCTAACTTGTATTTGTATTTAAAATAGCAATATAATGTTGTTAAACCTCAACAAATCAATTATGCAAAAACAATGAAAAACAACTGTAAAAATTGTGGCCATTTGTATTTTGACGTCGAGCATTTATTTTAATGGCTCCCTATATCAGAAGTGCCTTTGACTTCCTTACTTACTATGGCCACAGTCAGCAGTGCCATTTCTTTGCTGTGTTTGAAGCGAGCATTTTGCTGTTTCCAGAACAATTTGAAACGAAGCTGTCAATGATGTAGTTCATCATTCTGGATTAAGCATATTTCTTTCTCTTTGAGCCTTGTTTAATAGTCTATGTTTCCCACTCTTATTAGTTGCTGAAAATGAAAAATTGTGCTCAAAATTGTCCTGAAATCCTGGTGAATTCGGTCTGCCTAAGCTTCTTTTATTTCATTGAAATCTTCACCCTAAAGTAGGAGTAGGGATTTGTTAACTTGGATTTTTAGAGGGCCAGACTTGTTTTGATACATTTATTACATTCAAAATTTATCACCTAGCAATTATTTAAAAAGAATTTCTTTACTTTCTTCATGTTAAGTATTTTATGGTAAATGTTGAGAGAACTTTTGCATCTGGGTAGCTCTTTTCCTGCTGGAGAATTCTTGAGTATATATGTTTATTATGCAACAAGTTTTCATTTTGATGAATCTTAGATTTTTGTTTTGTTTATTGTTGTTTTGTTGAAACTCAACTACAAAGATGCCTTCTACTGAGTTTTGTTCTTTAGGATGTTTTATAGGAGAGGAGAGAGAAAGTCAGGGTCAAGTGCATAAATCATGCTTAAGCATTGTGATGGAATGAATTGTATCCAACCCAAATTCCTATGTTGAAGCCCGGACCCCCATGTGATGGTGTTTGGAGATGCGGCCTTTGGGAGACAATTAGGGCAGGATGAGGTCATGAAAGTGGGGCCCTGGTCAGATGAGGTTAGTGGTCTTATAAAAGAGGCAGGGACAATGGAGCCCTCTCTACAGGTACACAAAGGAAAGGCCATATAAGGGCACACTGAGGAAGTGGCCGTGTGCAAGCCAGAAAGAGAGCCCTCACCAGAAATAAATTTTCTGGCACCTTGATCGTGCACATCTAGTCTCTAGAACTGTGAGCAAATAAAATTCTGATGTTTGAGCCACCAAGTCTGTAGTGTTTTGTTGTGGCAGCCCAAGCGGTCTAATAAACGTGTACAGTATTAATATAACTGCAAAAACTTGGTGTTTAAGTCTTAGCTCATTTTGTCCTCGGTAGATGTAGTTCCATATCATATGAAACACAAACCAAATCATTCTCAATAATAAACAGGTAATTTAGAACTGCTTATATGTGTAAATGATAGAAGCCAGGCCATAACTACTTCCACAACTAGAGCTTCTCAATAAATTGTACTTACAATTAATGTGGTTTCAGTAAATCAAGTTAACTATATACTAAAATGACGGGATTCTAGAAGAGCACCAAAACTTTGAACTCTGCAAAACACTGAATAAATATGTGGTTAACCAGATCTTATGCTGGCTCTTTTTTATGAGTGGAAATATAATGAGTTAATGGTTTGGGGTGATTGTAATAATAAAAATGGAGGGAGTAGTGAAATCAGATAAAATCAATTTTGAGTAAAAACAAGGACATCCATGAATGTGATTTTCTCTGCAGGGACTAGTATAGAAAGTTTATGTTATATTTCTAAAACTTTTCTTGTGGATGTTTTAAAATTAAGTATTGATTTGGTTTCTAGTTACACTCTTGGGCTCTTGGTAATAACTACAGTTCCAAGTTTGTCTTTTTATTCCTCAGACATACAGAATCAATCAAACAGAACATATAAGTGTATTTTAAAGAGTTATTTTAGTTCTTAGAAGAACTTAGAAGCAAATCAAATTATTTATTTTTGGTGTTATAGTATTTAAATTCAGTCTTCTGTGTTGGCTATGCCAAGATCACCATTTCTGCCTTATTTATATTTTCCTGGTCATGCAGCATTAAATATAGCGACATTTGCTGCTTAAGATCCAATTCAATTGAATGTTATACCTACGGAAAGATATTTGAATTTTTATTTACTTAAAGTTATGTCAACTAAAAGTATTTTATATACTGTTTGCAGAAGACAAAATCAATTTGTATATATCATATTTTAAAGCAACATGTAAGTTTTACTTTATCACCTGTAAAACAGTTTACATGCTAGCTACTACATCAGCAAGAATTCAATCGGTGAGAAAATCAAACTGAATGAAAGATCAAATCACTGTGCAAAATGAGTAAAGTCTTAGACCTGTAAGAAGTTTTCACAGGGTTCACTTACCAGGCCCAGTGTGAAAGGTGAGTCATTTGTTATATACCGCTAAGGAAGAAAATTCATGAGTGTAAAAGAGTTTTATTCATTTGACAATGTTTGTATAAGTCAAGCTAGGAAATCAACAAGCCAAAGGCTACAAATATGTTAATTTCTTTCCTTGAAACAATTTCCCTTTTTCCATTATACAAAAAAATCACCATCTCAGAATTTTTATGATTCCTATGTAGTGAACAGGACAGGCTCTTTTTAGCATCTCACTCATATTTAAGAAATAAAATACAATAGAATCTACAATGAATTTATGCTAGATTAGTAAAGCAATTATTATTTGAAATAAAGTCATCTTCACTTTTAGGCATAACCAAGGAATTTTAATATTTGTCAGAGTGAGAAATAACAAGGAACAGAAAAATGTTATGAAAGTTCATTATTCAAAATAGCCCTAAATGCCTGAAAATTATCCTTTGAAACTTTAAAACATAAAATTTAAAATAAAGTTAGACATCCTCTAACAATTGTGACTTTTCTAGTTCAGAATAAACTCTAATAAAAATAATATATAAATAAAGATAACATTATTGAAATAAATTTTAAGAATTCAAAAAACTTGTAAGATTTGAAATTCCAAATCTTACATTACAGCTAATTTCAAAATGAAGTTCTTTAGTAAGTTTAATTAAAGTCAGAGGTTTTTTGTTTTACTTAGTTTTATTTTTTATTTTGTTTTGTTGTGTACTTTTAAGAAAAAAGGCCATTTCACCTACAGGAGCTGAATTTTAACACAGATGTAAACATTGGAGTATATTTTACAGCCCTAAAGAAAGTTTACGTGTTTGGTTGCCAGAGAAAAAATAACTGAGTTGTCTTATGACTTGAAATTTTTTTGTTATAGTGAGCCACAATCAGAATAAAACTTCTGATATAACTCTGTTTACTTGTAATTTACAAATTATTATTAGATATTATTTATCATAGATTTCCCAAAAGCTACTGGAAAAACTCGCTGATCAAGCAAAGCTAATGCAATTAGATTTAGTTTAGTAAGGGAGAATGGCACTTTCATAGAGTCTTAGTAAATACTTCAAATAGGAAAATCAGAAAGACTATTTAGAAGTTTTAGTGTCTGGACTGTATGATTGTAAGGTAGGTTTTGCAAAGTGAATAATTGGTTGGGATTGAGTAGTATTATGACATTAACAGCTTTGCAGAAATAGTAAGGATCTTGAAGTAATTCTTGAGGAGCAGTCTGTTTTATCTCTAAGCAATAAGTATTTCTAGAGCCAGCACCTAAACTGGCTTCAGTATTTAGCAGAGGGACAGAACAGTAGGCATGTTGTTTAATTGTGGGGCCAGGATAGTATGACCGTTTCTAGTAGGATTTCTCTACAGGCGCAGGGAATTGTGTTGTTTCAGTTCTCCGTCCCTCTTTCTGGTCATTCTTCAGCCTAAATTGGACAATAAGCCATTATGGTCTGGGGACATGATGAGTCTGGTCTACATAGTTTGATTTGTCATGGTCATAGATAGATTTTCTGAGGGTAGATGTTCCACATTCTTGTTCTTGTCAAAAAATCAATGATTCAACCATTTTTAAGGACAGTGGCCGTGCATCAGAATTTAAAATCTAGAGGTCACATTTGACCCTACAACAAAGACAAATACTGAGAGAAGAATTATAATCAGAGTTTTTAAGCTAGGAGCCAAAATTACCCCAAATTAAACCATGAAAACAGACAGATCCTGTTTCCAATGCAAAGAGCACAGAGAAGGAGATATGAGGCCACTGGCCAAACTACCTACACTCTTCATTCCTTTGATCATTTTCAAGACCATCTTAACTATCTTAGAGTTTTCTCTGTAAGCATCTGAGTATGTCTTTCATCCCGTAAGAACAAGTCAACTCATGAGGTCAATATTACACGTAACATAGCTTGTTCAATTTCAGGAACCTCTCAGGCAAGTCATTCTTTGGTCTTCGTGAAATTGTCTGATTCCCCCTCTATTCTCTGAGGTAAACTTATAAAATTCTTCCCACTTTCTAGGTTTTTTATAAAGCATGAAATGGGAAGGCTTGGGGTCAGAAGAAAACAGTCCAAAATTCTCCTTCAGTGGTTAAAAATTTGAACTCAAATCAAAGCCCGGTGACCTCCTTTTTCTATTAAACCATTTAAAATCTCTTTGTCTAAAAACAAAATTGATGAGTTAAACTGGACCCTGGGTGATGCTATTGAAGCATCAGAGGCCTGTGCCATCGAGAAAAATAATGAGGCAAGGCAGAGAAGCCTGGTGGTCTTCCTTTGACAATCTACAATATCAAATAATCTAGATAGCTTGGTAATGATAGTTAACACATATACTTTTTGTGAGTGTCAGACATGTAGCTGTTTTTCATATATTATTCAGTTGATCCTCAGAACAACCCTAAAAGATAAGTGCTGTTACAACCCCCATCTTATGAGACAGAGTAAAGTTAAATAATTCCAAATACCTGTTAGCTCATAGGTAGTGGTTGTGGTGATGGCTTTCAAACCCGGCCTCAGGAGGCTTTCCTTTTAACCATTACAGAATATTACCCCTTGGGTAATGGATGTGTTAATTAAATCAATTATGGGAATCCTTTCACAATGTATATGTGTATCGAATCATCATATTGTACACTTTAAATTTACTATAATTTTATTTGTCAATTATACCTCAATAAAGCTGAAAAGTAAAATAAAATACCCCCTCTCAAAAGTCAGTAGGACTTTAAGCGACAAGATAACTTAAAACTAAACAGTATGTGCAAGAATTTATAAAATTTTATTTTGCCTGAAAATTTAAAATAAAAAGTCTTAGGGGCTGGCCCCGTGGCTGAGTGGTTAAGTTTGCATGCTCTGCTTCAGTGACCTGGTATTTCGACATTCAGATCCTGGGCATGGACATGGTACCACTCATCAGGCCATGCTGAGGGAGTGTCCCACATAGCACAACCAGAAGGACCTACAGCTAGAATGTACAACTATGTACTGGGGGGCTTTGGGGAGAAGAAGGAGAAGGAGAAGAAGAAGATTGGCGAACAGATGTTAGCTCAGGTACCAATCTTAAAAAGAAATCTAGGGCCGGCTCCGTGGCCGAGTGGTTAAGTTCATGTACTCTGCTGTGGCGGCCCAGGGTTTGGATCCTGGGTGCGGACATGGCACTGCTTGTCAGGCCACATTGAGGCGGCGTCCGACATCCCACAGCTACAAGGACCTGCAACTAAGATATACAACTGTGTACTGGGGGGCGGGGGGGGGGGGGTATGGGGAGATAAAAGCAGAAAACAAAAAATCTTAAATATTTACCTAGTATTAAGGACTTAGGTTCATGCACTCCACTTTGGTGGCCAGGAGTTTGCCAGTTTGGATCTAATCCATATAAAAAACTATATCTTGATATGGAATTTTATATTAGGTTACATTTGTTTTGACTTCATTTAACGTGAAAGTAAAACAAAGTTGCACAAAACTTGACAACTAACTTTTAAATGAGTCAAACCAAATTTCACTGAATTGTCAGATTAATTCAAATAACTTATTCATATAGATAGATTCTATATTTGATGGCTTTGTTTGGTGAAATAATCCTTTCCTTTATTATTTTATCTGCTTACGTTTTTGGTTACTCAAGCTCTGGGGTCTCCATAAACCAAAGAATGGAACAAATGAAGCATTTGCTTTTTTTTTTTTTTCCTTTTTTTTTTATTGAGTTAGTGATAGGTTACAATCTTGTGAAATTTCAGTTGTACATTAATGTTTGTCAGTCATGTTGTAGGTGCACCACTTCACCCTTTGTGCCCACCCCCCACCCCACCTTTCCCCTGGTATCCACTAAACTGTTCTTAGTCCATAATTTTAAATTCCTCATATGAGTGGAGTTATACACAGGTTATCCTTCTCTCGTTGGCTTATTTCACTTAACATAATTCCCTCAAGGTCCGTCCATGTTATTGCAAATGGAATGATTTTGTTCTGTTTTACAGCTGAGTAGTATTCCATTGTATATATGTACCACATCTTCTTTATCCATTCGTCTGTTGCTGGGCACTTAGGTTGTTTCCATGTCTTGGCTATTGTAAATAATGCTGCAATGAACATTGGGGTGCATAGGACTTTTGGAATTGCTGACTTCAAGCTCTTTGGATAAATACCCAGTAGTGGGATGGCTGGATCATATGGTAGTTCTATTTTTAATTTTTTGAGGAATCTCCATACTGTTTTCCATAGTGGCTGCACCAGTTTGCATTCCCACCAGCAGTGTATGAGGGTTCCTTTTTCTCCACAACCTCTCCAACATTTGTTACTATTAGTTTTAGATATTTTTGTCATTCTAATGGGTGTAAGGTGACATCTTCGTGTAGTTTTGATTTGCATTTCCCTGATGATCAGCGATGATGAGCATCTTTTCATGTGCCTATTGGCCATCAGTATATCTTCTTTGGAGAAATGTCTGTTCATGTCTCCAGCCCATTTTTTGATTGGGTTGTTTGATGTTTTGTTGTTGAGTTGTGAGAGTTCTTTATATATTGTGGATATTAAGCCTTTGTCAGATATATGACTTGCAAGTATTTTTTCCCAGTTAGTGGGTTGTTTTTTTGTTTCAATCCTGTTTTATTTGAAGCATTTGCTTTTTTAAGAGCATTTAAAATAAAATGAAGTTCAGGTTCACCTTGAAACATCAAACATCATTTCTAATTATTTAGTGTTTTTTTCAACCTTAATTGGAAAATTGATCATATAAGACTTACATCTGAAGTGATCCACAGAGAAAAGAAAGGTCCTGCAATCCGGGTTTGAGGCCTTGCACAAGTCTTAGCAAGATGCTTAGTCAGACTTTAAGAATCCTGTACTTTGGATCAGAGCTTACAGAAAAGGAAATTTCTAATCCATTCTTTTGGTTATGAAAAATAAACGAGGGAGTAGGGGAAGCGGAGATAAGAGTGGAAGGGAGAATTGAGAAGAAAATTCTTTCATGGCTAGCTTGGAGAGAAAGGACAGTGGTGGTGTTTTCATGACAAATGAACCCTAATAGGCATTCCTAACCTGAGATTGGCCTGGGGGAAGGCTTCCTATCAAAATGGCAGAGCTTTTGGAGTTTGTAGATTCCAAAATTTTACAACCTGTTAAATACTTGTATGAGAAAGAATTGAAATAATAATTACATAAAATATCTACCAGTTTCTTTTCAATTTCTAATTAAAAAAAAAACAACATAGTATAAGATCCTGGGAAGGAGAGGTCTTGACTTTGTGAAGCGTAATCAGTATGCTGAACTTGGCATTCACTAAAGAACAGAACTTGGTCTAAACAGGGATTTTTATTACAAGGGGTAAGTAGGTGGTACAGGATTCATTAAGTAATATAAAGCATTCAAGGGACATTGACCATGCCAGTCAATCAGCAGAAGTTCCCACGTCTTCACTTGATTCCTGCAGTAAAAGATTTACACTCTTACAAGTAGTATAATTTTGCCTGAAAAAATGCCAAACAGGAAATTGTTGATAAGGTAAGGAAAATAGGACTGTATTCTTTTAGGCAGCAGATAATAGGTTTTCTTTTAAGTTTTCAGAGTAATATTCAAGTTTGAGTGCAAAATAAGCATATGAATTATTATCGAACTATTTGAAATGTAGCATTTTAATCCAATGTCACCATTAATCTATGTATGTATCCTAACATATGAATTGTAATGGAGATTTATATAGATAATGTAAAAAGCCAAGCTTAAAAAATTTCATCTTCATGTTTAGGTAATACAATTTCATTACTTTTAAGGTGTATGTTTTAGCGTTCAGGCATCTCCACAAGTAAATAATTTCTTTTGTATATTGTTGTGGTTGGGGGAATATTGTAATTTTCTACATTAAAAAGGAAACTCAACAGATGAAGTTATATGACATTCATACATAACCTTTAGGGAGCTGTGATGTCCTAGCTAGTACCTTTGTGAATTATGATATTTTAAGGCATATAAATCCAATGTTTTGCTTATTTCATCAATCTACTTATTACTTTTGGTCCACTCTGTATGATTATAAATGTTTATATTTCCTGCTGACATTGATATCTTTCCTAACATTAGCTTTCTTTAAACGTTGGTATCTTTCAAAGTTGCTATTGATGAGACAGTGATTCCTATGTAGATGTCACTATTGAATAATTGGACTGTATGGTTTGTTCAGTTCCCTTAATTTTTAAATGTGTAGGCATTCTCAGAAGAAAAAAAATAACTCCAAATTCCTTTTAGAAGAAGCCCATTGTGATTTTTAACAATATAAAAATACTGAGAACATTAACTTGGATAAAGTGAATTTGAATATTTATTAAGCCATTCATGGAAACAAAATTGTGGTGGAAAAAACCTAGATGAGAGATATAGAATTCCGTGAGTATTAGGAAGACTAGTTCCTGGGGTTAATTATTCAGGGCAATAGCTTGAACACAACTAGTAAGTACGTGTGTTATTGTGTGAAGGCTGAAGGGGAACCTTCTTCAGTTTTCATAGGACAGGAAGAAAAAGAAGGAAAGAGAAGCCCAGATAGTCATCCGTGACACAGATGCTAAAATAAGCAGGTGGTGAAGTACGTGGAGTGGGTGTGAGGCGCTTAACTAACACTGGATGGTTAAATGCTCACAGGGCAGGTATTCTGGAAGACAGGGGAGGATCCAGCTAGGAGGAAGCGTTGAGTGGGTTCCGGAGGGTCTCGTTTCCTTTCCTAGACTGCTGAGTTATCTGTGTCACACAGAGTAGCTCCAAGATTGGGTTCCAATACTAAATTAATATATTTGTGTTTTTAGGGATCCGTGGGTTACTAAAAGTTACTTTCAGAAGCAATTGTTTTAATGGGGAAAATGGCATTAGAAAACAGCCAATGCCTCTCAGAGTCTCAGCGGCAAACTATATTTTTCTGGAGGAATTTCAGAAATGAAGGTATTCTGTAGCTATAAATACAGAACAGGACAATTTAAATACCACTGAGAAAAATCCAGCCTTTGATTAGATTTGGCTTTTGCTCAAGTGTAGTGGCCTTTCCTCACTTCTCAGCATTGCAGCAACATTATATTAGCCCATCTTTTCTTAAAATTCATGTCACCAATAAACAAAGAACTAACTACCCGACAACATAATTGTGATACCAGTCTAATAAATTTTGCCTGGGCTTTCACTTGTTGTGATGAGGGTCACAACATATTTTCATAATGAAAATCGAGCTCCAGAATTAATCAGTCCAGTTACTGCCAATTCCCATTATGAAAACTTACAGTGTGTGTAAAGCGTCTGTGCTCATTACATGTTTCATTGAGATAGAATGAGCAGGGACCTGAGTTCTGACTTAGCTCAGGGCCTTTGCACAAGTTATTTCCTCACCTGGTGTACTCATTCCACTCTTTTCCTGGCTAATACCTATTAATCCCTGAAATCTTAGACTTTTTCTTCACAATTTCCACCAAACATAAATTAGTTCTCTCCCGTTACTTTCTCTTATAATGCTACTCTCTGATATTTGCCTTCATAACTTTTTCCATAGTTTGTAACTATGGATTTGTTTGTAAGCTTATTTTGTAAGTCAGCTTCCCCTAGTTTTAAGCACCAATAGAGTATCAGACTGACACATACCATTTTAAATTATATGAGGCCATGTCTGATCTTTTAAAGTGAGAAGTGACACTGTTAATTATTAAATAGTAAGAAAAAGGGAAGGTATAAGTCAAAATTTTTATACCTAGATGCCTTATTATTACTGACTTTTTTTTTGAGTAAGAATAGCCCTGAGCTAACATCTGCCACCAATCCTCCTCTTTTTGCTGAAGAGGACTGGCCCTGAGCTAACATCTGTGCCCATCTTCCTCTACTTTATATGTAGGACACCTGCCACAGCATGGCTTGACGAGCAATGTGCAGGTCCGCACCCGGGATCCGAACTGCCGAACCCCAAGCCACAGAAGGGGAATGTGCAAACTTAACCACTGTGCCAAAGGGCTGGCACCTATTACTGGCTTTTTAAGCACCAAAATTCTACAAAATTTTTGATATTGTTCAATTCCTTAAAAAAGACATATTACTTGCTTCTCTGGTTTCCTTTCTATTTTGAAGCTAGATGTTCATCTTCCCAGAAATGCTAGAATGTATGCTGGTTGAGCAACAGCATGCTAATTATCTAACCTTTTCTATTGCAAAGAGCTCATTAAGAGATCAGAACATTAAATTGAGAATATTTACTGACAAGATTTATAAATTTGATCTAACCAAGCTATGGTTTAGTAAAATGCTTATTTATAAGTAATGGCCTAAATGAGCCTCACTATTTTATAAATACCTTTCTAGGTAGAAAAGCACATTACCAATACAAGGCAGTGTTAGAACATTCTCATATCTCATTAGGCTTTGATATGTAAATATAGCTTGCATTTGGAATAATAAATCCCTGACATCACAAATACATAATGGCAACAGAATAATCTTGCCTTTACACATTTGTAAACTACTGATGAGTGTTAATATGACTTGCAAATATTTCCTTCCCCAAATCTGTGAAGAGTCAGAAGCCAATTACAAAAGTTTACTAAAAGAAGAATGTATATAATGTGAAACTGTTACACTTAAATCCCCAAAATGTTTTACTTTTTGGTTTAACATTTGAGTCTTTCCATTTTTAAGGAATTTTTGTAGTAGGTACAAGGCTTTGAAAATACCTAAAGTAAAATTAAAGGCTCACTAGTAATGATAAGAATTTGAGGAAATTGTACATTGTAGTACAACAAAGAGGAAGAGCTCAACTCTAATGTGCTCATTATGGACTGGAAATGAGAAAAAAGCATAATTGCATTTCACTTGTCGATTATGTCCTCTTTGCTGGATAAATTAAAATTATATGGCAACATAGTTTTTTATGCATGTTTCTTTCAGAAAAAACCTTAACATATAATACATAGATATATTTCTGGTTCAGCTAGAAATCTACCCCAAGTGCACCTCTGCCTCACAGTGTGTTGTTAACAAGAAGTGGAACACGTTGATTCAGAAAGCCTTTTCATTGGTTGGAAAAGAGAGAACATGTGCTAGACTGAAATTTGCTGGTAGTCTCTGCCAAGGATCCTAACATAGTTCTTTTTTGTGCCACGCTATGTGCAGGATGCTCTCCAACCCCCTGAGGAGGGTGTTTCAAGCTAGTCTCTATCTTTCCTCTCTTTTTCCTAACACTTGCAGACATACTACCTGTATCCTAGTTGTACTGAACTTGTATCACCCAAAACATAGAACCCTCCCCACATCCGCCACTCACTTGGACTGATTCAAAGTTCACCTTCTTCTTCCTCGGTGTTATGGACTGAATGTTTGTGTCCTCCCCACATTCCTATATGGAAGCCCTAATCCCCAGTGTGACTGTATTTGAAGAAGGGGCTTAAAAGGATGTAATTAAGGTTAAATGAGGTCATGAGGGTGGGGCCCTGATCTGATAAGATTACTGTCCTTATAAGGACACAGGACAGGTCTCTCTACCCTCTGGCACACAAAGAAGAGGTCCTGGGAGCACACGGCCAGATGACAGCCACCTGCAAGCCAAGAGAAGAGGCCTCAGACGAAACCTATCTTGCTGGCACAGTGATCTTGGACTTCCCAGCCTCTAGAACTGGGAGAAAATAAATTCCTGTTGTATAGGCCACACAGTCTGTGGTATTTTCTTATGGCAGCCCCTGCAGACTAATATAATCGGTCTGTTATTCTTTAGGACTAAAATAGTTAAACTTCCTCAGTAAACCTCTGGAGTTCTTCTACCCAAGCAAAGTCAGTGCCTCTCCGCTCTGTACTCCCATGAGACTTGCGTACAGCTGTAATGTGAAAATACATTGTCTATTATTGTAGTTATTTATTCATTCCGTATTTCCTATGGGATTGTTATGTCCTTGAATATATCAAGCTCAGAGTCTTGCACAAATGAAGGATGGAAAAAAGGAAGGAAAGAAGGAGGGAGGGAATGAGCAAGGGAGGAAAAGAAGGAAGGAAAGAAAAGAAAAAAGAAGAGAGGGAAGGAGGAAAGGAGGGATGGAGAAAGGAAAAAGGAAGGCAGAGTCTGGTAAATAGGAAGTCTATAATATCATCATCATCATCACTATAATCATAGATGTATAATGTGCATGGTGTTGGATGTCTTAATACATCTGAGAGAATATAATTTTAAACCTGTAAGGGTAGCATATTCTCTTACTGATGCAGCCAGTAGCTTTGTTCTCATTCCCAGTGAAATTATTCTGTATTTCTAAAAGAATGGCAAAAAACAATTGAAACCATCTTATGTAATTTGGGGGGAGGAGGATTGTCCAGTAAATTTTAAATATTTTAATGTGTCAGAAGCAGGTGGTGATACACGTTTTTCCAGTAAGCTCCACAGTTGGGAATTACATCTTCGTGGATGCTGAAAGCTATTAATTATCTCCAGAGAATCTTTAAAGTTTTTTCAGGGATCCTATGGCATTTCACGGAATCTCAGCTTGACAGCATCTTGGAGATTAGCTGAGTCCCTTATTTTTCAGATGTGAAAGCTGGGGTTGAGGGGTTACATGACTTACCCCAAACCCCACAGCTCTCTGGTTTACCCAGGGAGCCAGCAAGCAGGCAAGTGTTCTGATTCCCTGTGAGTCGGCCTATTGCCCGCTGAAAATGGGCTCATTTTAATTTTCGTGAATCTAAAGTTATCATTAGGCAAGCTTAGCAAACGTGTTCAGTGAGCAAACTTGCTTCCTGTTAAAAAAAAATTATCCAAATTATCAGGTAGATGATCCTGGAGTTATTTTAATTAAAGGCAATGGAGAAAAAAATTAGGCACTTAGATAGGTTTCTTGGACTCATAAAATTAAAGAGCCTCTTCTGTCAATATGTAGGTTAGAGGTAATTCCTGTAAATGTGAATGTAAATTAACTGTGTAAATTCCCATGCATATTAATTACAAAATAAACCCTCACTACATTATCCTTTATCTTCATGGTAGAAGCTCTTATTTTATAAGGAAAAAAAAAGAATTCTTCTATGAACCGAAGTTGGAATATTTTAGATCTCTTTCTCTTTTGATCCTCTCTGGCTGCAGACACCCAGATATGTAATTACTCTTTGATAAACTTTCTGCCTTAGATTATTCCATTAATATAATGATTATAGCCTAGAGGATTCTAAGTGGCAAAACCTGGGGGAGTGACTAAATCCTTAGGGACTCCTGCTTCTGCACACATTTAAAGAAAGAAATACACAACTGTCTTCTTAATAGGAAAATGCGGGTCAGTTATTTGGAGCAGTCAGGAATGATTTTACATTTTTATCCAATTTTTGATAGAGGTTAAAATCTAATGGTAAACTGTTGGTCATCTGGAAAATCCCTAACTTCCGACTTTAATTTCCAATTTGACCACTTACATGATTAAAAGGCTCATAAAATATAATAGTAATCATTTTTCTATTTAAGAAATTAGGAGAATCTCCAACCACAAATCCCTGAAGTTAGATATGATTCAGGATTTCTTATCTCAACTAAATTGTAAGTTAATCACTAGACTAATTAGTTACATATATTTAACAGTCCATAATTTAATCTTCTGTCTTCAGGGCAACAAATTATTTAAAGTTCCCCAAGTGGACATAGGCTATAACTAATGAGATGGAATTAAAGAAAAGAGAAAAGACTATCAGAAAAAAAAAGGTTCATGTAGAAGTTATTGGTATTAGCATTGATGAGGACAGGTATAAGCACTGAGAGTATGTAATTTGAGCTAGGACTCAAAATAGTGTTTCATAAGGAAAAATCTTTATTATTCTAATTTAAAAGTCATTTTTTTCTGTAGGATTTGCTACTTCAAATGCAGTATTTATGTTCCTTTATATGAATTAATTTCTTGAAAGCATGCTTGAAAATGACATCCATTTTGTAGTGATAGGTAACTTCTTGGTCTAAATACCAAAAGCTATCAGTTAGTATTTGCTTATAACGTGTCAGACTGTTCTAAGTATTTTGAATATATTAACTCATTTAATCTACCAACCGTTAAAAGATAGGCACTACTCCTATCCCCATTTTACAGATGGGGCCCAGAAAGATTTACTAACGTGCTCAAACTTGTGTTGTTATAAGTGGGGGCTGGTGGTTCCAGTCTGACTCCAGAGTCGGCCGTCTTCACTTCCATACCGTGTCTAGACAAAGGGTCATGGAACAGCAGCAGGGGCATCTTTGAGGGGCTTGTTAGAAATGCAGAATCTAGGCCCCACTCCAGGTCCAATGATTCAATGCTTGCATTTTAAAAGTTTCTGGGCGATTTGATAAAGTTTGATGAGACCCATGCCTCTTTAAAACACTTTTAGAACTGTATTGTGTATTGTTTTATATTCTTAACTGATAATTGTATATTTCAGTTTTTTAAAAGAACTCAAAAGCTCCTTGAGCTCAGCATGTTCAAAACTGGATATAAATTCAAAGCTAAGATTTAGGGTGTTGAACCAAGAATTTATTATTCTAGTATATTTAATGTTACTTTTTTAATGAGTGTAATGGTGCTAACACATTTGACCACCTGTTTAGGGCAGATCTGGGTCCACCTAGGTCACTTCTTGCTTGCTGATGGACCACAGATTACCTAAACTTTGTTAACTAGCCTATAAAGTTTTAGATGAAGCAGGCCAAATATACCTGAAATATACCGTGTAAGCAGCTACCTTCTTCATCGTTCATAATGCCAGCTCACTGATAGCCTAAGTCAATAATTCTTCTTTTCTTTTTTTTTGAGGAAGATTAGCCCTGAGCTAACATCTGTGCCCATCTTCCTCTACTTTATATGTGGGACGCCTACCACAGCATGGCTTGCCAAGCGGTGCCATGTCCGCACCCGGGATCCGAACCAGCGAACCCCCAGCTGCGGAAGGGGAATGTGTGCACTTAACCGCTGCGCCACCGCCAGCCCCTAAGTCAACAATTCTTTAAATTTAGTATTTATTAGAATCACATGGAGGTCTTGTTGAACCACAGGTTGTTGCTTTTCTCCCGCCAGGTTTCTGATTTCAGTAGTTCCGGGGAGAGACCTGGTAGTTTGCATTTCTAACAATTTCACAGGTGATGCTTTTACTACTGGTCTAGGCAACACAGGAAAAAGTCACTTTCCTGTTCTCCGATTTCATCTATGTTGATTACCAACGGTATTTCCCAAATTAATTTAATTAGCCATTAAGGAACGCTCCAGGCTACACTAATCTCATTCTACACCAAACAACTCTAAGTGTAGAAAGTCAATGAAATGATTCTTCCCAACTGGGTGGACTCATAACCTGCCTGGTGAAAACTTCTCAGGAACTTGAGGAACACCTAGTATTTTGGACATACATATTTACTCTTTTTCTTCAGTCAGTTATTCTGTTTAGTCTGCCATCGAGGGCGTCTCTTCCATGTTAAGTAAAAATGTTCTCCTGGGGTTGCATTGGTTGTTTCTGCAAATGTGGTTCTGATGGGTAATTGCCATTCTATTATTAAATGTTTTGAGTACAACCCCTGCATCATGCATCTGACTTTTGTTATACTGAGTTTAAGCCAAAATATTCTAAATATTTGTAGAGTCATAGAATTTTAAGACCCTTAGAATTTGTCTATCCTGACTGTTCATTTTAAAGGTGAATAAAGTTTAGGGATTCTTAGCAACAACCACACAGCTTGTCGTATTATTGAAATATAGGGAAATAACTACAACCGAGATTTCCTAGACCCTAACCATGTGTTTTTATCACACTATAATTTACTATGCTGAATGACAACTTGTTTGTACTGCCATAAAAAAGTTTTTTTAACTATCCTTAGTTTAAAAGTTATTAAATATGCAGAGAAATAAGTTGCAATGTTATTATAGAGGGATGATTGATAAAAATTAGAAGAAAAAGTAAATATAGCAAATAAAAATGTTTTCATAATAAATCTAACATCATCTTACACAAAAAATAGCTCACATCACTTTAAATAGGCCTGTCAGCAAATTCAAGATTCAAGAAATTATCATATTGCTCTGAACAACCCTAATTATATAGGAAACCAAGCAGTCTAAAATTATAGTGCTACTTGCTCAGGAAAAAGTTTTCGGAGCTCAAGTAGTGATGGCAATAAGTCTGACAGGTTATCTGAATTTGTGTGATAAACAAAATGTCTGTTCATGTTATCTCTCTCATTTTAATCTTTTAAAGTACCTTAGGATACTTAGCAAAAATTTCTGGAAAACAAAGTGATAGTAAACAACAAACATTGTAAGAATCAAACGTGATGCCACTTATGCCCTTACAAATCCAGAAGAGGTTAGTGTAATACAGTCTGTTTTGTGTTCATGCTGAGAAGTCTTATCATCAGCCTCTGGAGAGAGCACGTTAATTAATAGTTTTGGCAATAATTGCTCATGATTCAGTGACATAACTTGTAACAGGTCATTCAAATATTTTCATTTCAATATCAAAATGACAATAAATGGCATAAAGATGAGAATTGCACACTATTTTTGTAGGTGACTTATAAGAAATGTCTCCTGTTTCTCTTGTAAGTGTTCAGTGTTGGAAGTACAGGCCTTGATCTAAATTCTTATCTGTGGGAATATAATTTGTTGGGAAATATAAAATTTTAAGGAGAAATATTAATATTTGTAATTTCTTTTAGTTCCTGACTATATTATTTGTAAAATGTTCAGTGGCGTTACACAATAGGGAATATGGAAAAGCAACGAATGATATAGCTCAGAGGGGTAATTGGTTAAGAAAACAAAGAAATATGCAGTACATTTCTGATCAGACAACAGCCAGTCAGGATAATACAAGAAAATTGTTTAAAACTTTTTCAGAACAAACTACAAGGTAAGCAGTCTTTTAATAATTGGTTATGATAACAAGTATTCTAGCATACACCTAAACCAAAGTTAATACTCGAGAAAATTGTTTAAAACATTTTCAAGGCTGAAACTACAAAAAATGCAGACTTTTTCTGCAAGACTAAACCTTCCGTGATGCATTATAACAAATTCTAATCTTTTTATCCATCTTTGTATGCGTAAACCTACATATGTCTATATGTGTGTATACTCATAATTATGCGTTGCATTTATTTCATCTGGTGAAATGTATCATCTTTATTAAAGCAATGCAGCTGATACAAAACAATCCAATGTAATTTCTGGTTCTTTTTACTTCTTCGATCAACCATCTGCAAGCTGCCTAAAACCAGCTTTATCTATGAAAACTTGAACTCTGAAAATCTGTTAAAGCCACAAGTATCTCACTTTTTCATTTTGTCTGTGAATCTGTCTGACGATTCCACAAAAGTTCTTGAGCTAAAAGCATTTGTATTGCTTTCACTAAATTTGATGCCCACTTTATATTTGTTTCCTGTCATTCTAAATGTAGCTACATTTTCACTTTATAATCTTAGTAATATGTGAATTTTTAACATATTTTAGTTCAAACATGATTTTTTTTCTTTTTCTGTTCAAATGATCCAATATGAGTTTCTTTCAAGATGTGCTTAATTAATTGGTCATTAATTTAGAGAGTGTTGTTAAATCCTATTATTCTTTCAAAAGTATTATTAGACCCACATTAAACATTTTTATAAACATTTCATTCGTTTACTCAACACATCATTATTAAGCAAATATTATGTTCCAGGCAGTAATATAGACACTGGGATATAGTTATGAATAAACTGGTCAAATATCCTGGCCCTCATAGAACTCCTTTTCCGGTATATGAATACAGACAAGAAAATATAAGTAAAATGTGGTATTTTGGTTAATGATAATTACAATTGGAAATGATGAAGAAAAGAGCACTGGGGGTTATGAGGAACAGTTTACAATTTTAGACTGAATGTCCAGAGAAAGGCTCAACACTAAGATAGGATTTAAGTAAAGCCCTGAGGAGGGAGCCACCTTGGTCTGTAGAAGTGTGAATAGCATGTGAAGCTGTGACGAGGGCAGGTGATGGACTCATTGGCTTAAGTCATCAAGAGCCATCCTTAGAGCTGGACGCAGAAGTCAGTTCTTTCTACACTCCATGGCTGAAAACGAGAATGGGTGAACTTCTCAAAAGGAAGTAAAAGTAACGCTGAAAAGTCTACATACTGTATGATTCCAAGTGTGTTACTTTCTGGAAAAGGCAAAACGATGGAGATGTTAAAAAGATCTGTATTTGCCTGGGATTAGAGGGAAGGAGAGATGAATAGGCAGAACACAGAGGATTTTTAAGACAGTGAATCTATTCTGTATGATACTAAATGGTAGATACATGTCACTATACACTTGTCAAAAGCCTTAGAATGCACAACACCAGCAGTGAACCCCAATGTAAACTATGGACGTTTGGTGATCATGATGTGTCAATGTAGGTTCATCAGTTATCACTAGTGGGGGGTATTTTATGGGGGAAGCTATGCAGATGTGAGGGCAAAGGACATGTGGAGAAACTGTACTTTTCACTCAGTTTTGCTGTAAACCTAAAATTGCTCTAAAAAATGAAGTCCATTTTTTTAAAATATCAAATTATGGAAAGAACCTCTCTTCCCCCAAATTTATGCTAGTGAGAAGGGAGGGGGCATTTGCTGAGAGAAAATTGACAAGTGTCCCCTATTACTAAAATAAAATCAGATAATATATTTTTTTATCCAATAAGATTCTAATAGTTCCTTTTGTATATCTAATATTTGAATTTATGTATAAAGACAAATATAGACTCTATCACTTTCTAAAGCTTTCTTCTTTGATTAGAAACTCATACGAAGTATTTTAACTATAAATAGATATCTTTGGGAGAGTTAACATAGTTAATTTGTTTCTGTAAAACAGAAATATTGATTCAAGATTTTAAAATCATGGGAAACAGATATTTTAATTAATTTTAATTCACTAGTTAAACAGAAATTCAGAGCATACTTTGTGTTTTAGAAAAATTGATTGCTGTGGTGAAGCCACTTATACCAATAGTAAGACATACAGTCCATGATCCCATATTCCAATATTGAGGTATATATTTAAATCTTTAGATTGTAGTTTGATTTTAGGTGCCATTTCTATTGGCTTTGAGTGAAGGAAATTAAGCTTGAAATAGATGCAAAAATTGATTATGAAATACTTAATTAGGCAATATTTTATATGGCAATGTAGCAACATAGCGCTCAATAAGATTAAAGTCTTCCTTGGTATGATCCATTAGTTTTTAGTTTTGTTTTTGTTGTTATTTTGTAAGCATAAGATTTTGTCAATTACAATATCAGTGTAGTCTTTCAGTGAATAACTCAGGGTGGGAGTATTGCTGAGAAAACAAAATACCCGCCTCTGTGTTGTGGTAGAAATATCAGCATAACAGATTGAAAGTTTCCTTTTTAACAGTTTTTCCTTTTGTGTGTCCTCAGATAATACAATGTTTCCTATCTCTAGGATGGAATTGTGGTTGAAGAGAATAACTGATATCTTTAGATAGAATGTGGATTCTTATATGGACACAAGAAATAATAGGTAACTTCTTGTACATGAGTTAATATATTCATAAAAATTACAGTTGAATTACAATAGCATTATTATCCCTTCTCATTTTAATGTCATTCTTTATTGTCATCTTCTTAAGCGTCATCAACTAGTTACCGAACAGTGTGCTTGATAATAGCTGTCAATTTCCAAGGGGAAGCCTGTTAAGGATCTCTTTCCTTTCCTCTTCTCTGCTCCCTCTCTCTCCATTCCTATTCTGGCCCTTGCTGCTTAAAGAACTCTTGTCCTGGAAGAATTGAGAAGGCATGTGGAATCTCATTCTCTAACTTTTAGTTGGAAAATGGGGCTCACATATTTTATTTCCATGATCACAGGATGGAGAGCCTGGATATAGATCTAGGCAAAATTGTGAAATAAACCAAACTGGTGTTTAATACTGTCTTTCACCATTTACACTACTGTACCTCTTGCTAAAATCTCCCAATTCTAAACTTCTCTGAGTCTGTTTTAAGCTAGAGAAAATAAGTTGATACACACATTCACACTAAGGTTTAGAGACATGTGATAAAGTCTCTTGAAGAAGTGCTTGTCATTGCTAGTGCCATGTCAGGGAGAGGAGATGATTAACACGTGGTAATGAACTGAAGCAGAAGGCAGTAGACCAGAATCAGGAGAGCTGCTTCTAGGTCCAGATTCTGTCTAACTCTGTTAACTAAGGCAAAGCACTGAGACTCCTTGGCCTCAGTTTCCTCACCTGTAACACACTCGTTCATTTACTCATTCAATTAATATTCACCTCCATGTGCCTGGCAACACACTGTACTTGGGATACAATGGTGAGCAAAAATACCTACATTACTTACTCTCATGATGCTCATAGTCAAGTAGAGAGAAGCAGAGATTAATCAGGTAACTTTGCAGATATATAAATTTAAAATGTGGTAAGTGCAATGAAGAGAAATTACAGGGAGCTGTAACTAAAAGTTTGGTGCAGGTTGGGATTATACAACTTCTGAGGAGTATTTCAGATTTAAAATTTTATAGGTGAATAATTGTAGAATCCTGGATTCAGGGGAGAGAGATTTGAATGGTGGATGGAGGTGCGGAAACTTTATTGAGCTCCTTATTCCATTTTAAAGGCAACCTTATTTTCTGCCTTCAGGTGGGGCGAAGGCTTGAGGAAGGCATGTTGTAGCAATTCTTCTATAGTGGTATTTGATTTCTCCAGAATGTTCTGAACTCAGGACTTATGATTAACTGCCTTCCCTTTAAGATTTCCAGATCTCTCCTAAATTAAGCCCAAGTCCTGCCTATGTTTTTCTAAACAATACAGCTCCAAGTATCTGAATAGCTAGAACCTATGTACAGTGTATTTTTTCATCTATACTATGTTACAACCTCTTGAAACTACTAATTGTTTCTTCGAATCTGCTCTTTCATGGCTTTGTCCTTTTTGGTTTAGGGAGTCCCTTAGTCTGAAAAACTACCAGTCCCAATCACAGATCCATTTATCCATTCATTCATTTCAGGCATAGTGCTGAGTGCTAGAGCCCAGATCATCTCCTAAAACTTCCCAGGAAGCTTTCCTTGATTCCTCCAGGGAAATTTGATT
This sequence comes from Equus quagga, assembly GCF_021613505.1. Classification (NCBI taxonomy): domain Eukaryota; kingdom Metazoa; phylum Chordata; class Mammalia; order Perissodactyla; family Equidae; genus Equus; species Equus quagga. The sequence goes on along the minus strand of NC_060284.1, from coordinate 9,879,399 downwards.
ATAAATACCATGTATTGAGTGTTTTCTATGTAGGAGCCTCCATGTTAAGCATTCTTCATTCTTTGATTTCATTGAAACCTTGCAACAACCCTATCAGGTGGTTCCTCTTATTATCAGTCTTATTTCACAAATGAGGAAATGCAGCCTATAGTTGGCACATGGCCAGACTAGAATACAACTCCAGGTGTATAATTCCAGAATCTCAACTCTTGTCACACTCTCCTTCTTCATTTTCATAACACTTGATTCATTATCTCAGTGTAGTGCTTACTGCTTAACTTATTATACTTCTTAAAAATTTAAATATCCAGCCTCCATATTTAAATATGAAATCCTTGTCAGCAGGCTACATATTAAATGTGTTTTTTACTATCCACAGTACCTAAGAGAATGTGTTTTATGAATGCATAAATTAATGAATCTTGTGTGTTAACCAAGAATCTGAAAAAAGTGTTTTAACAATGCAATAATTTTTGAAAACATAATTCTAGAATGAGTCTTTATCTCAATAAGAAACTATTTGGATGTTTGTACATAAATGATTAATACATTCAAAATGGTGAAAGTTTATAAAGCTAAAAGCTTCCTTTCAAAGTGTCATGATATTAAATACTTTATTTAAATTTCACAAACACCTGATGTTAATCCCCAGAAGAGGGGCCAGCCCCGTGGCCGAGTGGTTAAGTCCGCACCCTCAGCTGCTCTGGCCCAGGGTTTCGCTGGTTTGGATCCTGGGCGTGGACATGGCACCACTCATCAGGCCGCGTTGAGGTGATGTCCCATATGCCACAACTAGAAGGACCTGCAACTAAGGTATACAACTATGTACCAGGGGAGATTGGGGGAGATAAAGCAAAAAAAAAAAAAAAAAAAAGTTTGCCCACAGTTTTAAGCCCAGATGCTCATATTTAAAAAAAAAAAAAAAAGCCTTAAAAGAAAAAAACCCTAGAAGAATATCAGTGGGATGTTTTAATAACATGAAATCTCAGTTGTAAATATAGAGTTTACACATTGTCAAAAACGATCTCTTAATGATAGACTGCTAAATAAACTAGAGGAAGGGTTATTGACTCGAAAAAGCTAACCAATGGTTCTTCATCTGGTGAAAGGAACCATAGTAGTTTTGGGGAGATATTTCTTCAAATAGACAAATATAGTGTTGTATCCTGTTAAGACGTCTAAGAGGTGAAATGGAATTCAAAACCTAAGTTTCTCTTTCAGTGATCTCCGGTTTTTTTAATAGATCAAAGTTACAGATAGATAGAGATAAATGTATAAATATAGAGCTAATTAAAATGAATAAAACAATTACATTTTGAAACTATCAAAGATCTCTGTTTTAATACATGGATATGTACTTTAATATTCAAAAGCAATGTTTCTAATTCCCTTTTATGTAGATGGAAGATTGTAGAGGTATATTTAGGTCTTTATTTTGTTCGTTAATTGCTCTGAATTCAAAAGTAAGTTGATAGGCCCAAATTTTGATTATTTTGAAATAATTCACACATGGTTCATCTTACATATATTTATATTAACTTAATACTGAATATGAAATACATGTAAACATATATTTATTACAATAACTAGCATTATTTTAGTTATCAGGTTCTTAGGAAAAAATGTGGACTTCTCTGTAGTGAATTCTTTCTTTGCTGTTGTACTAAGGTTGTTAAATAGGACTGATTTATTCTTAAATCTGATACTACTTTTTATTTTAAAAGTTCGGGAACAAAATTACTACCAGCTAGCTTAATATTTTCCTATGGGCTTTCAATAACTAGGACAATGACTTAATTGGCATATTTCTGTTTCCACTGGTGTACTAATTAGGTGAGATTTACTGTAAATTAGAACTGATGTGATGTTATAGAGTTGTTTATGAAAGTAAAAAAGGTAAAATCTGATGATCAAGCAGCTATATGTCACTCAAAAATCACTTAGGTATATTCTTAAATGGAGTAAAGAGTATTAGGAATACTGAAATTACTAGGACAGTTTAACTTGAATTTATCTTACCTTAGTCATATACATGTGAATATTACATATGACAGTTATTTAATTTGGGGATTTATATATATGTCTTGTTAAAGGTTTATGGTAATATGTATGACACATATCTTAAATGTGCTCATATATTTGTGATCTAAATAATTAATATCATGAACTCATTCCAATTTTATATGCATTGCCATAATCTTATTTGTAATTTGAACTAATGTTATATTCAGAAATGAGTTGTATTTTGAAAGGGAAATAAAAGTAAAATTAATATTATTGTATAAATATATTTGACAATAAAATAACATACATAGAAATATATCCTTTTTAATTTATAGTGTCAGATGGGGAATATTAACATTTAAATAAGTACAGATTCTTTCTACTGATATCAGTGGAATTTGTGAACACATATTCAAAGGCAAAACTAGATCGGTAGACTCTCCAGGCTTTGAGGTTATGGTTTTTCTATGTGTGTGTATGTTGGTGTGCATGTCCTTTCCAAAGAAGCATGTATGAGCTTTAAAGAGATTTGTAGTTCAACGGTAAAAGGTTGAAAGGTATCAGTGGCGTTCAGATTCCTTTCAGTCATTTTTATGGCCTTATAGTAAAGTGAACTCACCGACATGTTACAATGCTATGGCTACTTTTTCTGGTTTTGATGCTTGCATACCAATAAACTACAATTGACATCTCTGCTGTGTCTGCTTTGGCTGTGACTGGATAACTCTTTGGGTTAAATTAGGGAGTAATAAATTAGTACTCATAGTTCATCATGGATGAAAAGACAGGCTGTCAATGGAGGAGGATGTCAGAATATACTCTTCTGAACCAAGACATTGTTAGTTCCAAGCTAATAAACAAGGAATGTGCATCTTTTCAGCGGGGCAGTTATTAGTTGTTCCATATTTCCACTGTGTTCTGATTATTTGTAGTTATTTACTACACTGTAATAAAGTCTGTAGAAAATGTCTTAAATCAATAGATGATATATACTAACTTCTAGGGACTGTCTACTGTTCACTTCTAACAATTTTACTTTCAATTCTTTGAGCTTGTTTTGAAAAAGAACAGTTCTAAAAATAGTTATTCAATAAGTGAGATTTACCCTGAGGTGACAAGAGTTTGAGTTTGTTTAAACTTTTTTAGTAGAAGTTTTATGTGGGGAAAAAGAGAGTTTCAGTGACGTGGTTCAGTTAACGTTAGATCTGGCTGCAAGTGATAAAACTCCCCCCAAAACAGTGACTCATTCTATCTTGTTTCACCGTCCTCAACACAGGGCTGGCATCTCAGTGTCCAATGCAGCTGCTCCAGTTGCAGACATCACATTCACGTCACGTTAACAGAGAGGAGAAAAAAGATAGGAGGGAAGCACACACTTCCTTTTATTCATAGTTTCTGGAAGTTGAATACTAGTTCTGTTTACCTCTCGTTGGCCAGACTTTGTTGTATGATTTCATTTAGTTGTAAGGGATCCTGGGAAATGTGGATTATATTTCAAAGATAAAAATCAGAAGTTCTTTTACTATAGAAAAGGGAGAGGGGGCCAGCCTGGTGGTGCAGTGGTTAAGTTCACATGTCCGCTCCAGCAGCCCAGGGTTCGCCAGTTCAGATCCCAGGTAAGGACCTACACACTGCTTGTCAAGCTATGCTGTGGCAGGTGTCCCACATATAAGGTAGGGGAAGATGGGCATGGATGTTAACTCAGGGCCAGTCTTCCTCAGCAAAAAGAGGAGGATTGGCAGCATATGTTAGCTGAGGGCTATTCTTCCTCAAAAAAAAAAGAAAAGGGGAAGAATGAATACTGGAGGGAAACCATCATTTTCTTCCTCAGGGTATCATCACTAGTGTCCAATGAAAAATAAATTGGGACTTAGTTAAGAAGAGACTTTATTCAAACACTCTATTGCAAGAAGGGTGAAAGGGACTATTGCAAAGTGGCGTGGGGACTGTTGCAAAATGCTTCAACCATGAGATCTACAAGCATCTCAGGTTAGTAGAAAAGGGCTTTTCTTTAATGGCAAGGAGTCAACAAAGCTGGAAAGGACCAGGCATGGGGAAGAAAGATGGGTGAGAATGATAGGATAGGACAGTAGATCAGAGAATGTTTTACCCTGAGGTCAGCCTGTTCTCTGTAGTTTTTCATTGGCTTGTTTGAGGCCAAAGTCCAACAGTCTGGAGGAAAGTTTGGTTAGTAAACATTTTGTTCTGATTGATCAGTGGGCACAAAACAGTTCAGCTAATCATTTAACAGTCAAAGAATGAGAATTTGAAGCCTATCTGGCCTTGCCATAGGTAAACAAGGGGAGCATCCTAAGGCTTATCTAAGTCATATGGGGAAGGATGTTTCTTTGCAGTCAGCATTTTTCTGGAACACAAAAGGGTCGGGGGGATTTCTTTAACCTTCCTTGTTTACCAAGATCAGAAGGCATGGGTAAACGTCAACATTGTCACTGGAATAAGAGTAAAGATAGCTCTAATTTCTAAGTTTACTGAGTTAGAATAGGATGGACTTTACAGCGACAATGCAGAGCCAATGATGATACTAGTTAAGCCCATCCTACTGAAGCCATTGGTTCAGTCAGTGCTTGTGGGGAGCATGTTGTGGATCATTGCCTGAAGGGGGAAGAGTTGTTACTCACAAGGCAAGAGGCTGATCCTCAGACAAGGAAACTAAATCTTCAAAGGCAGAACTTGGGCATGAGTGGGAACTGTTTTCTCGCTTTTTGACTCATTCTTTTGAGTCTGGACATTCAGTTTAGAATTTAACCTTCAGCAGAGTTTAAAGATGGTCTCTGACTACGAAGGCAGGTGGAAGTTGAGGCCAAGCAAGCTTGAATGAGCTTATTTTGAAACTAAATTACCCAGTGGCATATTGCTTTCTCTGTGTATTCCTTTTTTATTAGTTATAAACCTAGTAAAGCTGTTGAAGTGTATAAACCATTTCTGAAATTTAAGCTTTTACTGGTATAATAAAGAGGCTACCATGGTGGCAATGGCAGTAATTTGGAAAGAATTTGGGCCATGACATGCAGCTGCTCTTCCAAACCGAAAGATACTTCTGCTTTGTCATTATTGTTGATGTGATGGGTTATGGGTGAAGAGTTAGCTGCCTCTCTTGAGAATGATATTTTATTCATGGTGCCTTAGCCAAAACATACTGATAGAGTATATGAAGGGGCTCATTAGATATTTTTTTAATGAATTGAAAAGTGAAGCAAAAACCTAAGGTGAACGGAGTTCAAAATTACTGACATGGTCTAGGTTGAAAGACATGATTTAGTGTGAGTCAAAATAGGCTTAATAACTCCTTACCTCCTTGGAACATTTTTCAGGGATTTAGATAGAGGGGGAAAGACTAAGAGATGAAATCATCCATTCTCAGAAGCTTTAATAAACAAGATACACTTAATCAAAAGAATGTGTACCAATGGCTGTTGGCCAGCAACTAACTTCCTCTGTCTTCATAATCCAAAGGGGCAGGGGCCTGCCTTCCAAGCGTGTAATCCCACTCCTCTTGCATAGCTACCTTCTTTTCTCATACAGCGTGACCTGGTAGGATAACCTTGTGCATTTTTTAACCCAGATCCTGGAATAAGCCATTTATCCAAGGAACCCTAGTTCATTTTAGTAGGGAATTGAGTTTAGAGACTACAACTGGATACTAGGAGTAGCTTTCATCTTATTACTTATTTTATCCTAGTTCATTTTACGTGTTCACAAATGAATGATTCGTATATTTTCCTTATACAAATTGCTTTTCTTTTGAATTATGTCACCATTTCAACAAACAAAAGGGTAGCCATAATATGGCAGACACGTAACTGAAGATTTAACAGATGTTAATATTTGTCTTATTTGCTTTATATCCTATAGATAAATATATGTACAAAAATAATTATTCTGGAAGTTGACGTGAATCGTATATAATAAACTATGTGTGGGTGTGTTTTATATTTAAAATGTAGACAAATGGCATAATGAGGTGTGCATATTTTCTCAACTTGCTTTTTTAGTCACATACTATTTTTTCTCTTTTTTTTTGGTGAGAAAGATTGGCCCCAAGCTAACATCTGTTGCCACTCTTTCTCTTTTTGCTTCAGGAAGATTGTCGCTAAGCTAACATCTGTGCCAATCTTCCTCCATTTTATGTGGGATGTCACCACAGCGTGGCTTGTGGCTTGACAAGAGGTGCCAGGTCCATGCCCAGGATCTGAACCCATGAACCCCAGGCTGCCCAAGTGGAGCATGTGAACATAACCATTATGCCACTGGGCCAGCCCCTAAAAATACTATTTTTGAGATTTGCTCATGTTAATATGAAGATGTGGTTTGATTGCTGTATAGTAGTACATTGAGTGAATAAAAAGCAGATTTTCTATTCTCCTATTGAAGACTGTTAGGGTTGTACATTTTTGCCCTTATTTATTTACAACACTGCAATGAAACATTTTATCCTTTGTCGTTTTGTACTCTTGTACAATATTTTCTCCAAGGAAGATATCTACAGGTGGAATTGCTTCCTTGGTAGATGTGTACATGTTTAATGTTACTGAGTAATAATGAATTTCCTCTCCAAACTGGGTGTACAAACCTACACTCTTATCAGTATCAGTATTTCCATTACTTTGTGTCCTTATTTTTATTTGGAATTATAAGATATCAATATCCGTGGAGTAATAACCTTTTTATTTATATTTTCCTGATTACCAGTAAAATTTTGCAGTTTTTCAGGAGTCTGTCTGGGTTTCTTCATCATGTTCATATTATTTGACAGTTGTAGGGCTATTCAGGTTTTCTTTTGCATCATGTCTATTTTGATAACTTATTTTTCCTAGAATATTGTCTAATTCATCTATATTTTCAGATTTATTTGCATAAATTAGTTATAACTGTTTATGATTTTAAATATGGGTATTGTTTTATGTATTTATGTTCTGCCTTTCAGTGCACAGTATTTGGCCTTCTCTATTTTCTTTTTTTCCAGCTTTATTGAGATATAATTGATATATGACATTGTGCAAGTTTAAGATGTACAATGTGATGATTTGATACACATTTATATTGTGAAATCATTACCACAATAAGATGATTTAACACCTCCATCGCTTCAAATAATTACTTTTTTCCTGTGGTAAGAACGTAAGATCTACTCTCTTAGCAGCTTTCAAGTATAATACATTATTGTTAACCATAGTCACCATGCTGGATATTAGATGCTCAGAACATATTCATCTTCTAACCGGAAGTTTGTACTCTTGGACAAACATCTCCCCATTTTCCTCATCCCAGCCACTGGCAACCACCATTCTACTCTGTTTCTCTGAGTTTGGCTTATTTTAGGTTCCACATACAAGTAGGATCATCTAGTATTTGTCTTTCTCTATCTGACTTATTTTGCTTAGCAGAATGCCCTCAAGGTCCATACATGTTCTCACAAATGACAGAATTTCCTCCTTATTATGGCTGAATAATATTCCATTGTGTATATACACCACTTTTTCTTTATTCATTCATCCATCAGTGGACATTGAAGTTGTTTGCATGTCTTGGCAATTGTAAATAATGCTGCAGTGAGCATGGGGGTAAAGATATCTCTTTGAGATAGCGATTTTATTTCCTTCAGCTATATACCCAGAAATGGAATTGCTGGACTGTATGGTAATTCTATTTTTAACTGCTTGAGGAACCTCTGTATTGTTTTCCATAGTAGCTGGAAAACATCCTCACTCACAGTTCATAAGGGTTTCCTTTGCTCCATGTCCCTGTCAACAATTATCTCTTGTCTTTTTGGTAATAGTCATTCTAACAAGTGTGAGGCAATATCTCATTCTGGTTTGGATTTGCATTTCCCTGATGGTTGGTGATGTTGAGCATCTTTTCGTGGCTCTGTTGACTATCTGTAAGTCCTCTTTGTAAAAATATCTATTCAAGTCCTCTTCCTACTTTATTACTTTCGAGTGGTATGAGTTCTCTATATATTTTGGATATTTACCCCATGTCTGATATGTGGTTTGCAAATATTTTCTCCCATTCCATAGGTTGCCACTTCATTTTGTTGATCCGTTTTTGGATGTGCAGTGGCTTTTTCTTTGATGTAGTCTCACTTGTTGATTTTTGCTTTGTTGCTTGAGCTTTTGGCATTGTGTCCAACAAAATTATTGGCAAGACTGATGTCAAGGAGCTTTTCCCCTATGTTTTCTTCTAGGAGTTTTATGGTTTCAAGTTGGCCTTCTCTATTTTCTTGATCAGTCTTACAAAAATTTATCAATGTTATCAGTCTTTATAAACAAACAGTTTCTGATTTTCTTTTACTTACATTGTTTATTTCCATTTTTAAACTATGTATTATTATCTCCATTAAAAGATGAAGACCTTGGAGTTCAGAGAGTTTGAGATTTGCCACACACACAAAAAAACTAACCAATCAACAAACAAAAAACCCCAGGAAAAATGTTAAATCCTAACTGAAACCTAGGTACTCTGACTCCAATGTTAGCTTTGTAACCTCTTTACCAGTAATCAGGAACTGAAAGCCTTGTTCATAGAGCTTACAGAAACATACTTTACACATAGAAGAGAAATTCTATACAGAACATACCCAGGCACATTTCCACTTTTCAGTGTGTTGACAAATGGACTTCCTAAGGATCAACCAAAATATATTTTTCCATAGCAGCAGGCATAACTTTAGCTTCTGTTGAAAGGACCTGGGTAGTCATCTGTAGCATTCGTTCATCCAGATGGTCAGCACCATAAAAATTTGGATGAAAATTAGGATATGCAGATGAGCTGGAGATGCTTCACAGCTTGACACTGCTGAAAGGATTTCTTCTTTAATGTGCCTGAAAGCTCAGTTTTTATTTTGAAACAGAGAAGCTACTGTTTACATATTAATTGTTTTAATTCCAGCATATAATCTTTTTTTCCCCAGTATGTAATCTTAATAATCACATTGTGTAATGTTTAGAGGACAATCTTTTTAAGCTTTTTTGTAACTCAGAATTTAGAATACAAGTAGTGTGCCTCACCAGACAGAGTTGCCTATTTTCTTAACACTGTAGGAAGCTTGCTTTTCAACATAATAGAGGAATATTAGAGAGGAAAATAGCGAAGAAGCAAATTTTGAAGAATTCATGAAAACTGTGCTACTTATTTGCTACCTAGATAATGTTTCAAGTTTAAGTACAATATGATGGGTTTCTCATTTGTAAAAATAAAATATTTGCTAAGCTTCTCTATATCTATTTGGTAGTTTGAGATATTGTAATGTTTCCAAAAATATCTGAAATTGTTTAAAAGTAATTTATAGAAAAAATGTTAACTTATTTTGTTCCATGGTTCAAATGTCATATCTATTTGGGATAAAATTAATTAAAGTTGCAATATTGTCTATATTTATGTCCTTAAAGTTGAATTTAGACATGTCAGGTAAGATATATTCTATATATACTAAGTCTGAGAACAATTCCCACCTATTTAAATTAGAAACAGAAGAAAAAAAAACTTGTTTTAAAGCATAAGAGCATGAATTCCGAACAAAATATATATAGTAAGGCCAAGAAATGGAGAATGCATTATTTCTTGATTTTTACAATGTGAGAATGATTTTATTTTTGGAAAATGCCATCCTGTGACAAAGGCTTATTTGAAAATATAGAATGAAGTAAAAATAAATGAAATCTATGCTTATTCACAATATCAAATTGGTGTTATAGGAGTTCACCAAACCGTACTAAATAGCAAAAGTCAATCGTAGACTTCCCTTTTATGTCAAAAAGCTGGTGCTCTTTCAATGCCATAATGGAGAGAGACAAGAGAAGTTTCCTTTTCACTCTCAAGACCCACTGGTAAGAAGGGTAGAGAATGCCTTCCAGAACCTGGAACAGCAGTGGATAGAAAGATATTTTTTTTTTCCCTTCCCAACAACATATGGGATACATTTGCACTTAAAAATGATGGTAAAGAATAATATTAATAGTAACATAGTTAAACTATATAAATTTATCTAGATCACCTGGAAATCTAGCAAGTATTTTATAGCAATTCTTATATGGAAAACTATACCTTGAGTCACAATCAACTGACCAACAAACTTTAGAGGTATAAGCTTAGTCATTCATAAATTTGTCAGAACCATTCAATCTATTATTTTTGCTCTTATGACTTTTGGAGCTAATCTCATATTTCATCAAGTCTAAGATGTCCTCTATTGTAAGACATATTATTTTATGTATCCTATGAAAGAAAAAAATGTAATTAAATGACCTTTTATTCTAAGTTCAATCCTAATTTTGGAGGTGATAAAATGTAAAAAGCACATCTTAGAATTGAAGAAATAGGATATCGTCTTAATAAGCTGCCTGCTGGGTTTAATCTTCTGTATTTCAGCCTCAAAACTTTTATACTTGTACATTCCATCATCAAATATTTTTGACATTCTGTGATATTACTCGGTCTCTTTTGTGGTTCAGTATTGGCTAAAATCCTACAGATATTACATGGTTTTCCATTATGCTTTTTCATGTTACTTCTTATTTTGTAAAATGAAAAAATGTTTGTGTTTCATTTTATTGCAGCAGCCCTTTAATGAATCTTAAGGATATCTCTTTGGGAATTGTAACTTAAGAAAGCTTAAGTTTTTCCATCCATTTTTCAAAAAACTTTACCCACGAACCAGTTTATTTTATAGTAGTTTAAGAATGTATGTATGTCACGTTGAACAGGAAGTAATTATACTTTTTGGTTAAAGACTTTGTAGGGGTGGAAAAAATTTTCCTTTACCCTTGTAGGTTTTTCTGGCTAGTCTAAGAATTAAATTGCATGAGACAGAATAACAGGAGAAAATCAACCAAGGTTTAAAGCATGTATACATGGGAGAAATGTAGGAAAACTGAGTAACTCACTAAAATGGCTGAAGCCGCTGCCATAAATACCATCTTCAGCTAAAGACAAAAGATGATGTTGGGTGTAGTGGTGTAAGACTTTGAAGGGTAGGAAGGCAAGTCACATGGAGATGGAAAAGCAAGTGTTTGGTAAACAAATGTTTTTCATGCCATGCAGAGACAATGGGACATGGAGAGGACTTGGTCAAATAGGCCTTGCAGAGTTCCTCCCTGTCTATCACACCTTGTTCATATTATAGTTATATAGTTATAACTATATTATAGTTATCTATGGTGATAGCTCCTTCCTGGAACAGGCTTTCTATCTTAAATTCTTTTAGGCAGTTAGAGAGAAGGTCAAAGTTTCTTCCTCAGTCTTTTCTTCTTAAAAATAATTAAGCCAGGGGCTGGCCCTGTGGCCAAGTGGTTAAGTTCCTGCACTCTGCTTTGGTGGCCCAGGGTTTCACTGGTTCGGATCCTGGGCGTGGACATGGCACTGGTCATCAAGCCATGCTGAGGCGGCATCCCACATGCCACAACTAGAAGGACCCACAACTAAAAATGCACAACTGTGTACCAGGGGACTTGGGGGAGAAAAAAGAAATAAAATCTTAAAAATAAATAAATAAAAAGAATCAAGCCACAGAGACACATTTTGAGGTGGCAAATTCTGCTCCCCTACAACTTAAATGTCACTTTAAATTGGTGTATCAAATTGTGTACTGCTTGTAGTAATTATAATTATAAAATTCTTATAATGTTGCTAAGCTTTTTAGCTATAGACTTCTCCTTGTCTCACTTTAATACTTTAAGATAGATAGATAGATACATAGATAGTGGGAGAAATAGGCACAGCATGAGAGCAAATCAAAATTTAGTAACTGTGGTTGATGTACCACCCAGATCATTTTTAGGGATGGAAGTTACTCCCCTAATTCCTGAGAATGCTGTTAAATGGTGACCCATTGAATAAAACTGCCTTGTTCAACGTCAGACATCCTTCTGTGGAAGTCTGCACCCAATGATTGATCATCACAGGGCATATAAATGCCTGGTACCCTGGACCCAAATGGGAATAACTATGAAAGCCTATCACATCTCCAGAGCTCTTTATGGGGTTGGCTGAGGTCTTCCTTGGACTCTGTCACTACTCAGTGCTCCCTCTGCCCAGTCCTGCCTCCCACCCTTAGGTATTTAATCCCAGGAGCATTTCCAAATAAATGTCTTGTTTTCAAATTCCCACTTAGAAGGTTGCTCCTTTGGAAACCTAGCCTGAACAGCAAGATGATCTAAAATTTATGAATGAAGTATGTAAACATTTCTCTTCATCCAAGGGTACAAAACTCAAGGTCGGCATATTTTGTGATTATTGTATGTGGAGGAAGAATCCAAGCATATTTCTATACCAATTATTTAGCAATATTTGAATGAGACTGCCTGGCAGGTGGTGCTATTGGCAATGTAGAGGGAATTCTCCTTCTATGAAGTAGGGGACAGGGAGTGCTGAGAATTGAGCTCAGATCCGTGCGTGTGAGAACTATATGGATAAAGGACTCTGAAGTGAAAAACACCAAGACTGTCAGCCTTTGTTTCAGCCAGAGAGTCCAAACCCAGTGCCTTCAGAGGCTAGATCAAACCCATATTTCTTCCTCGGTTTTTATTCTGAGGGAAGGATTACAGGCAAAGGAATTTGGTTTTATGTCTCTTGCACTTTGTTTGTGAAATTTTTCTTCTCTCAAAGTATTGATGCAAGTCTGTGTGCAAATAAACTTTATTTTAAGGACTGTATCCTGGCATGAGAAACTGTTTCCTACGTAATCTTCTATGTTTCACTCACTATTCTAGGTATTGGAAATTCAGTGATGATTAAGACAGTTCCTGTCTTCAAAGCGTTCAAACATCTGGGGGTGGAGACAATTTATTCTACTTACAATACCATGTGTTAAAGGTATATTTGAGGGATGTATGAGAAACAAAACACAGTGTGATTACAAAAGATATGATAAACAGACTGGCATGCTGGGGTTTTCTGTAACTAAGGGGATTATATTAGAGTGGGAATTTAGGGAAGAAATAGGAATATGCTGTGTATGGAAGGAAGAAAGTCTATTTCAATGCTAAGTAACTGAGGTTACTAGAAGCCGAATACATTCATATGAATGAGTTTGCTCTAAATGTGCTTGGAAGGGACTGACAAGAATATAAGACAAGCTGAGGAGTTTGGACTTTATTCTAAAAGCCGCAGGAGCCATCAAAAGTTTTGCAAGCAGGAGAGCATGATGTTCAAATTTGTTTTTTAATTTTTTTATTTATTTTTTACTTTTTAATTTTTTTTAATTTTTATTTTTTTCGGATGTACATCATATTTCAAATTCTGGATACATTACATCATGCTCAGCACCCGAACACTAATTATAGTGCATCCCCTCACATGTGGCCCTAATCACCCCTTTTGCCCTCCCCCTCCCCCTTTCCCCAATGGTAACCACCAGTCCAATCTCCAATGCTATGTATTTTTTTTTTTGTCGTTCTATCTTCTACTTATGAGTGAGATCATATGGTATTTGACTTTCTCCCTCTGACTTATTTCACTCAGCATAATACCCTCAAGGTCCATCCATGTTGTCACAAATGGCTGGATTTCGTCCTTTCTTATGGCTGAGTAGTAGTCCATTGTGTATATATACCACATCTTCTTTATCCATTCGTCCCTTGATGGGCACCTAGGTTGCTTCCAAGTCTTGGCTATTGTGTATAATGCCACAATGAACATAGCGGTGCAAGTATCTTTATGCCGTTATGTTTTCAAGTGCTTTGGATAAATATCCAGTAGTGGAATAGCTGGATCATATGGTATATCTATCCTTAATTTTCTGAAGATACTCCAAACTGCTTTCCAAGGGTTCCCTTCTCTCCACACCCTCTCCAACATTTGTTGTTTCCTGTCTTGTTAATTATAGCAATTCTGACCCGAATGAGGTGATGCCTCATTGTAGCTTTGATTTCATTTCCCTGATAGCTAATGATGTTGAGCATCCTTTCATATGCCTGTCGGCCATCCAGATAACTTCTTTAGAGAAATGTCTGTTCAGATCTTTTGCCCATTTTTTAATTGGGTTGTTGGTTTTTTGTTGTTGAGATGTATGAGTTTGTTGTATATTTTGGATATTAACCCCTTATCTGATATATGGTTTGCAAATATCTTCTCCCAATTATTAGGTTGTCTTTTCATTTTGTTGATGGTTTCCTTTGCTATGCAGAAGATTTTAGTTTAATGTAATCCAATTTGTTCATTTTTTCTTTTGTTTCCCTTGCCTGGTCAGACATGGTACCTGAAAATATGCTGCTAAGACTGATGTCAAAGAGTGTACTGCCTATGTTTTCTTCTAGAAGTCTCATGGTTTCGGGTCTTACATTGAAGTCTCTAACCCATTTTGAGTTAATTTTTGTGCAGGGTGTAAGGGAATGGTCTACTTTCATTCTTTTGCATGTGGCTGTCCAGTTTCCCCAACACCATTTATTGAAGAGACTCTCATTTCTCCATCGTATGGTCTTGGCTCCCTTGTAGAATATTAGCTGTCCATAAACATGTGGGTTTACTTCTGGGCTCTCAATTTTGTTCCATTGATCTGTGTTTCTGTTTTTGTGCCAGTACCATGCTGTTTTGGTTACTATGGCTTTGTAGTATAATTTGAAATCGGGGAGTGTGATACCTCCAGCTTTGTTCTTTTTTCTCAGGAATCCTTTGGCTATTTGGGGTCTTTGGTGATCCATATAAATTTTAGGATTCTTTGTTCTATTTCTGTAAAAAATGTTCTTGGAACTTTGACAGGGATTGCATTGAATCTGTAGATTGCTTTAGGAAGTATGGACATTTTAACAATGTTAATTCTTCCAATCCAAGAGCACGGAATATCTTTCCATTTCTTTGTGTCTTCTTCGATTTCTTTCAACAATGTTTTATAGTTTTTGGTGTACAGATCTTTCACCTCTTTCGTTAAGTTTATTCCTAGGTATTTTATTCTTTTTGTTGCAATGTAAATGGGATTGTATTCTTAATTTCTCTTTCTGCTACTTCGTTGTTAGTGTATAGAAATGCAACGGATTTTTGTACATTGATTTTGTATGCTGCAACTTGACTGTATTCCTTTATTATTTATAAAAGTTTTTTAGTGGACTCTTTAGGGTTTTCTAGATATAAAATCATGTCGTCTGCAAAGAGTGACAGTTTCACTTCTTCTTTTCCAATGTGGATCCCTTTTATTTCTTTTTCTTGCCTGATTGCTCTGGCTAGGACTTCCAATACTATGTTAAATAAGAGTGGTGACAGTGGGCATCCTTGTCTGGTTCCTGTTCTTAGAGGGATAGTTTTCAGTTTTTCTCCATTGAGAATGATATTTGCTGTGGGTTTGTCATATATGGCCTTTATTATGTTGTGGTGTTTTCCTTCTATACCCATTTTATTTAGAGTTTTTATCATAAGTGGATGCTGTATCTTGTCAAATGCTTTCTCTGCATCTATTGAGATGATCATGTGATTTTTATTCTTCATCAAATTTGTTTAAGAAAGCTCATAGCACAGTGGAAGATTGAGAGGCTAAGACTCGAGAGTGAAGACATTGATGTCAGGGAGTCTGTTTAAAACACTGGTTGTAGGACCAGCCCCAGTAGCCTAGTGGTTAAGTCCAGCATGCTCCACTTCAGTGGCCTGGGTTTGGCTCCCAGGTGCACACCTGCCCCACTGGTCTGTCAGTGGCTGTGCTGTGACAGTGGCTCACATACAAAAAGAGGAAGATTGGCAACAGGTGTTAGCTCAAGGTGAATCTTCCTCAGCAAAAAAACAAAAAACAAACAAAAGCACTGCTTGTAGAGAGAAGATTAGGGTTTCTAACTAGGTAAACGATTGTGGACATAGGAAAAGACCATTTTGAAATATATTTCAGTTATAGATTGAAAAGGAATAGGAGACTAATTGGACATAGTGCAAAAGTGGGAGGAGAGAGAGAAGGATCAAGAATGGCACTAAGGTTTTGTCTTGAGTTGATGAGGAAGAAGAATGCTTTATCAGGGATCATCACAGCAGCAGGTGCACACCAGCTTCAACACAGATGATGGGAAGGAGACCAAAAAGAACAGCTAACGCAGGTTTTTTTGCCTGGCCTACATTGATTTACAGCCTTAGATTATTGACATCTAAAATGTGATTGTTGAAAAAAATGGACATATGTACTGAGTTCATTTGGATCAGTTGTTTGCAGTAGTATTGCCATAAATTAGTATGTTTTGGGGTGGAACACATATACAATGTCGTGTGCATTTATTTTTGGCTGAGAAATTTTGGAAGAAAAGTTTTAGCGTCACAAGAGAGTATCATTTCTCTTTTATTCGAAGAACTTTGAAATTCTGGGTTCTCTTCTTCTAGTTGTTAACAAAAACAACGTTCTACTTACTCTTGTGGGCTACATGAATGAAATGGAAAACAGTGGTTGGGTTTTGAGGTTATGGTTCTTAGAAATTTCAGTGATGGACAAGTTTATGTAAAATGAAAAGACGCATTTTACAAGGCAGAGATGGCATAAACTTTTACATTGAATATGTCTATTATAAACAAATATAACTTACTTTTTGACGGATCTTCATTTTTAAATATGCTGCTGTCTTTAATATGAAATTAACTAGACTTTTCTTTAATGTCCTTACTAGATAGCAAATAACAAGGTTAAGCAATCAAAGTCCAGTTGCATGGGTTTGCATGATGTGTTCTGGCTTGTCCTTGCCTTTATGGTGGGGTCAGGGACTCCCAGTCTTCACATCTGTGGCATTAGTCTAGGCTTTCATGTCATACTACCATAGAACTTAATATAAAATACCTCATTTTAGGATTTTAATCTAAATATTTAGATGTTGATTTTAGAATCCAATACACTTTTATTACTTCATAAATACAGTTCTTTATTTTTTATCATATCCCAAACTTCTGCTACATGAAGCAATAAAATTGAAACATAGGAAATTGCAGTATTAAACAGGAAAACTTTCTTGGCTAAGTCACTACTGATATCTAATATTGACACAACTTCAAATGAGAATCCTGTGACTCTTTTGGGAGAAGAGAACCAGGACAAGAAACATAGCCATTAGGAGAGAAATTTCAATTTTGCAAGTGCAAGAAAGATGCATTAAGCTATAATTGAAAAAAAAGCTATTGGAGACCTCTAGAAAGCTTGAAGCCAATTTAATTAATGCACCTAATCTACTTTCTTTTGTATACTATAAAAATAAAATCAGTAATCTGAAAGTCAGCTTTCCAAAGTTTATGGAATTTTGCAATATATATATATTTAAAAGCTAAATAAATTTCTATTTTCATGGAATTAAATTAATCTTAAAATTACACCTCTAAGATGAGGCCCACTGTTAATTATCCTGGGTTATAGATTATGATATAAATAATCACATCACTAACAAGAGTCATACATGGCCATATGAAGAATTACTATAACCAATTTCGAGAGAACCAAAAAATAAAGACAAATATTTGAAATTATCTTTTGGTTTTGGAATCCCTTAAATAAAGAAAATTGCAGTGTTAAAACTGCCAAGTAACATATCACGCAAATCTGAAAAGACTAGATTATTGACATGCCGCAAGTATTCTTTCGTGTATGATCAGTGGAGAATTCAAAAGTCCTTTCTAGAGCAGTTTCAGTGTTAACACAACACGATATAGAGTATTAAACAATAATCAGTGAACCTCTAATTATATTTTGTGAAGTTACTAAAAAGAGATGATCTTCCCTTAGAGTGCTAGTTTTCCTGCGCAGTATGGTGCCAGAGAAAAACATCAATAAGCATCTCACAGCTTAATGCCAAGCTTATGCATAAGATGCAAAGGAACAATACTTTGGTACATTCCAATTGGAAATTGTCCATCAAATATTTTATATTGAATACAACCTTCAATAACAATAGGTATTATACCCTGTTGAACTAAATTTAAAAATAGATACCAGCTTTTTATTCCCATGTCTTTAGTAGGATAAATCTGTTCAACATCTGTTAATTCAAATGATGTATTTTAAGAACAGGGTTTTTTATTGAGAATGTCATATCTATTCAAATCCACAAACTTGATATTATTATGCATCGCTGACTAAGTTTCTTGTTAGAGTGGACAACAAAACAGACAAGCTAGAGCACAGATTAGGAAAGTCACTCAGTGTAAAACTACAGTTCAAGCAGAATTTGGAGGAAGTAAATTGTCTGCAAATTATAGTACCTTATGTTCAAAGTTTTAGAAATTGAATAAGTTGTACTTCCTAAAATTGGAGTAGACATCTAGTCAATGTTTTTCTACAGTAAGAAATAGTGATAGTGTTAAAATATGCATTTTATCTTCTGTTTGGTGCTTGAGGTATGACAAGATGAATCTCATCTTTACATAAAATCAAGATGCATTTCTCACTGTGAACTTTTTGCAAACCAGTTTGAGCAGAACCCTCATTAAGAGTAATGGAAATTGAACATATACAGACACTGTTACACCACAACAAAATTTAAATCTCTAATGTACAGGATATTACCAAGCATGAAAGATTCATGAGTTGAGTTGGGATCTTAAAATTAAAAGGTATATAATTTGGTTTACAAATCAAATCTGTCTTTCCCATGTTTGCAGAACTTGCTATTTTGTCACCAAATGTTGCTTCAACTAGAAAGATAGTTCTTTACTGCTTTACCCAGGTGCAATACATCTAGCCTGAAATAAATCAAAGGTAAATGAATGCGTGTGTGATCTTAGCGGGAATGTATGGCAAAAATTGGAATGGGTGCTAGGAGGGCTTAAAATGTATCCTCTCCTTCTCTGGAAATGTTTCACTAGCATTCTGTCTAACTTTTAAAGTTCTTTCCCAGACCTTCTCTGCTGCACCTAACTGTTCTTTAGCTACTAAATTTATGCTAGGGGTTGGTCAACATCTTAGCTAGGGCTGTCATAACAAAATACCACAGGCTGCGTGGCTTAACAGAAATTTATTTTCTCATAGTTCTGGCGGCTAGAAGTCCAAGATCAAAGAGCCAACAGGGTTGGTTTCTCCTGAGGCCTCTCCTCAGTTTGCAGACAATGTCTTCTCACTGTGTCCTCACACAGCCTTTCTTTTGTGCATGTGTGTCCCTGGTGTCTCTCTCTCTTCTTATACGGCCACCAGTCCTGTTGGATTAGGGCCCCACATTTTTAAGTCTTCATATGTGTAAAATTGGTATAAATAATGCTTTAAAAGCAATTCACAAAGTATTACAAAAAATTTCTGGCAAATAGTAAATGCCATATAAGTATTAGCTATTTTTATTATGGAGGATATTTTCCTATATGTTCTGATATTTAAAGGAATGCTTTGATTGTTATTGAAAGTGAAGAAGATTTAAAAAAATTGTTTTTAATTGCAAGTAAGCACAGTGTATGGACTCTGGCATCAGGCTGCCTCGGTTTGTATCCTGGCTTTATCACTTCCTAGCATGATGTCCTCTGTGAAGTCACTTAACCTCTCTAAGCCTAATTTTGCTTATGGGAAAAATGACAATTAAAAATAGCGCTTCATGAGGGTGTTGTGAGCATTAAATGCAGTAGAGTAGATAAACGGAGCATTGCTTGGCACAAAATAAGTATTATTACTTATAATTTTTCACGTACATAAATATTAATATAAAGATAAACACTCCTTAATTTAGTTGTTTACTAAATGTGTGCCTCATACTTTGTTTTGTTTCTTAATTCAGTCAAACCTGAGCAATAGCCAAATTCTTCCCGACTGCCATTACTGCAATTCAAGTTTTTCCTTCTACTTTTGGGGGCAGTTCTGAGCAGGCAGATAGAGAAGATGCTCAGCTCCCAATGCTGTCTCTCAGATCGGTTTTGTTTGTCTCTTTGATAATGAGCAATGCCAGTGTTTCATGTCTAAATCTGTGGGAAAGAACTTGTTAAGTAGCTACTGTCTTCTAATCAAACCAACCCAAGTCACTCCATTTAGAGCCATTCACTAAGTGATGGGTGCAGTACAGGAAGGATCTCCAACAAAATATACAATTTTAAGGAGGAACTGGCTGATTTAATGGCTGGCTTATTAGAATCTTTACAACTGGGTCCCTTCTTTGACCCAGGAGTTAGACATCTTGTAACTTATTCTTAGAAAGTAATGGGACAAGTGTGCAAAATGAAAGCATGAAGCTATCCTGAAAAAAAGTGAAAAAGTAGTTTACAGCCTTGTATGATTACGCTTATTTGTATGCTAGCTTTCACTGTGTATGTGTATGAAAAATATACATGTGTGTGTATATATATATATATATATATATATAATCACACCTATATATACCAAAGTAACAGTGGTTGTCTCGGGATGTTTGGAATTTGTTTTCTTCAGGATGTTTGATATTTGATCTACAGTTATATATTCAATCTTAATAAGAATAATATAAAACAGGACTTGGAGTTAGTGGTAATTTACAGTTCAGACACTACCAGTAAATGTCATGACCCTAGACCCAGTGATATACACTTTATGTTTCTTAGTTCCCTCATTCATTGATAGGAGACAAGAGAACAGGCCTTCTCTAGCTCATACAGTTGCAGTGGGAATAATACAAGATGAAAAATACAAAAATGCTTTGCAAAGTTGAAAGAACAATTTGAATGTCAGGGATTAGGGTTCATGGCAATAATGAAAATAATAATGATGATTCTCATCCCAGATGATTAAGGGATGCAGTGTACATTTTGCTTTTTCTGTAGAACATATTCTTTGGGAACACAGATCCCATTAAAAGCCCATTCTGGGCAGAAATTTAAACTAAATGCATCATAAATTGACACGAATGACTGTATTTGGACACCACTGATGAAAGAATGGGGCCAGCGTAATGGAAGCCGTGGTGCTCAGGGCCGCTGTGCTCTGGTTTGATCCCAGCTGGCTGAACCACGGGAGCTTTTGCACAGACACTATCAACATATTGCTTGTTCAGTCGGAGTTTATCTTGCTTCAGTTATTGGGGCACGGACAAAGCCATGGAGGGAGAGGAGCCTCAGCCCCTCTACATGCCTGGAGAGAGGATTAGAGGGTTTCTTTTCTTTCGAAAACTGTGTCTGCTTTCTGTGTTTGGAAAGCTTATTTTTAATAACTGAAGAGAAAAAGGCGAAGTGAAAATGTTCTTTCTGAGAGACTGGAAATGCAATACGATTTGTGATAAAGGCTTCTTCTGCAAAATAAATGACACAGACTTAATTACCCATCACTTCTCTGCATCCGACTTAAAGCCTTGTTCTCTTGGCTAACACGATTTTGAGGAAAATACATGGAAGAAGGAAGCAATTTCTTCTTTTTTTACCATATATATATATATATAGTAGAGACCTGAAATTGGCGACCCCAAGATATGTCTCTTTGGCATCAGGATTATTTGAGGCTGATTGCTTTTGATAAACTGGGACAGGGAAGGAGGCTCTGAGAAATGGAACTTGCCCTTCCTTAGGACACATTTACATTTGTAAGGTAAATCTCTATCTGTAAAAGCTGCCTCCCTCTCTGTACCAGGAAGAAGAAAGGAGATGACCTTCTCTCTAGAAACTCTTAATCAATACCAAAGGCAAGGACTTAAAATCTGCATTTTATTGTGCCTGTTTCTGGTAACCTCCTGTAGCTGACTTCCCTTCCCCTCCCAACTTTGGCATTTCTTTAAGGATTAAGCATCTTTCCTTAGGCTGGGAACTGATTGCTGAGCTCACCTGTGACCACCCGGCTCAAGACAATAGACTTGCCTCCTGCTACGCCCTCTGAGACAGCAGACCACTACCTGCTGTGCCAACAGGGCAATCTTGTGACTATTGTGGGAGGGACATTTCAATCATATGTGAAACACCCTGTCTGGGGGTATATAACCACTCTGTGCACCCCACTTCTTCAGTGCCCTTTCTTCCTTCGGGAAGAAAGGCCCCAGGCCATGGTTCCTCATAGAGCTTTATTTAATTTTCTCTTGCTATTCTGTCTCATGTGAATTTAATTAGTTCTCCGGCCAAATGAACCCCCATTTGGGAAGAGGGAATGTCTTCCTCCCCTACAATATATATATATATTGCTCTAATATAGGAAAATTTGTGAAATGCACCTCTCAAATTGTTCTTTAAACTGAAATTGAGTTTGTAAAGCCATCCTATCATTGGACATTATTTTACAGGATGGTAGTTGTTAAAAACTACATTAAACCTAACACATGTCAGACTGCATCTTAGAGTGAGATTGTGTGAGTATAAGTCTTAGGAGGAGCATGTAGCTAGTGTAGTCAATGCTGAAATCTTGGCTTTGTAGCTGGTTACTGCATTGAGGGCTAAAAGGCATGATTCAGATTGTGCGCATATGTACAAGGTGGGTTACTCTCTGGATGCTGCTTTTAGGATGGCATGTGAGATGGTTGTATGAGCTGCTGAAGTGTTTAATCTACATATTTAAGTCTACATAGTTAGACTTACAATAGAAAACACACCCTAGATTCATAGTGTACTGGAAATAAAAGTGATTTTAGAGGATATAAGACTCAGGTTCAGATTCTGCTTCTGTCATTTACCAGATATGGCCTAGGACAAGTCAATTAAATTATGTGAATCCCTGAGTCCCTGTCTTACCCTGTAGGGAATTTTAGAGGATTTGACTATATATATATATATGTGAAAGACAGTACTTATTAGCTCATGGGATAATAGATTATCAGATTACCGAAGGAGAATTTTTAGTTTCAAAACTTATAAATTTATCATATACAATGATTTTTGCTGATCTAGGGTCATGAATGATTTGGAACTGAACAGAGCTTATTTGTTTCAAAATAAATATTGTATCCTGCTCTGTTACAGATTTCAAAAATAAATGCATCTTTAAAAGTACAGTATATAGAAAGAACTTCCTTCTTTGCCTTTCTTCCCACTTTTTAGTACCATTGATTAATAGTGTTCTACTTAGTTTGTATACTAATGTATATCCTTCTGAATAGAAAAAGAAGGATGGAGTTGGAGATAGATTCTCTCTGCAAGTGGCTACCCATTTTTTAATGAGTTAATAAGACTTTGTGGGCAGGCCCTGGTTTCCTGTTCCATGCAAGCTATCTTGGGAAAACACACTCGCTTGACATTAGACAGGCAGAGACCATCAGGGTCAGCTCACTTGACCAGTTAGCTCCTGCCCCAGGTGTTGGAGAAGCAGTTAGTCTGCATTTACTTTAGATCAGAAAACTGTTTGCCAGCAAGAGGCTTCTGAGACACCTGCAGAGCCCTCCTCTGGCCTGGGAGCGACAGACAACAAGAAGCTACATATGTCTGTCGGGAGTTCATCAGGCTAGTCAACAGGCAAAATATGTGTATCCCCAAAGTCCTTTATAACCACTTTATTTCATGCTCTATTTATATTTATTGCACTCATTCTTCATCTTCATACTATTTTAGAAGCTAGGCATTTAAAGATGAATAAGGAGAGTCTTTTTCCTCTCAGAAGAGAGAGAGACATAAATGCAGGTAGTACAAGATATAGCACCTAATAAATACTACCAGTATTGAATGTGGTCAGTGCTGTCATAGAAATACACAGTAAATATCACAGAATGCGGAGTGATTAATTCTGCTGTGAAGGTTCTGGAAGGCTTCAAAGAATGGGCGATACCAGAGCTGGGCTTGACAATTGAATAAAGAGGATTGGAAAATGGGAAATATTCTGTAGAGAGAGGAAACAAAATAAGCAAAGGCTGAGGGAAAGCTAAATTTGTAGTCCTTGGGAATACCCTAATATGCAGACAGTGAGTAAGTTTTATTTAGAGTTGTAGGTCAAGAAGATAAAGTTGGGACCCATTTGGGAAGGATGGTGAATGATGTACTAAGTAGCTTGGACTTTATTCCTGAAGCAATGATTTGCTAGCTATTTGGAAACTGTCATTAGGGGAAAGCAAGGATAAAACCACATCACAGAAAATTCTCTCCTAGAGAAATGTGGGAATAGCCTGGAGTTAGGGATTAGGCTGGAAGGAGACTTTGGTTTTAGGTCTCATGTGGGGACTATATAGGAGTCAAGGTTTAGATCTTCGTAATCTGTATATTCATAGCTTCAGATATTTGATAATTATGAAATAAATCATAGTTTAATGAGTCAAAATCATTTGTTTTAATTTAAGCTAATTAGCAGGCAGGGAGTCCATTATAAGACTCATGAAATGATCTGAGATAGGAACATAATAGGATAGGCATTGCTCTCAATTCAGTGGCAAAGGGTGCAGCTCCTGCTTCATAGAATGTGATTTTATTGACTGAAGAACATTAATTTAAGACTTTCCATGTGGCAAGAAAAGTTACATCAATAATAGAATTAATTTTAGATAAGTTACTTCAATGAGGCTGAAATTTCTGTACTAACCTTTTACGAAAATGGTTTTTAAAAGTTATTCTCCTTTCCTTCTTTTTAGGTGTATATTGGTGAGTGGGTGAAACCCTGCTCATTCAACCATGTGTTCAGTCTTCATCTAATAAGTCTTTATGGATTATCTTTGTGTGTTAGATACCAGGCTAAGTGTGGGATATTGAATTAGACACAAGCTTTGTCTATGGGCATCTCACTGTTAAGTCGCTGAAAAGAAATGTTGCTATTCATCAGAAGATATTATAATGGTTCTATGTTTCTAAATGCTATGTGTGGTATTTCTGGACAACTCCCCATTAAATGTCCAACATAAATCCATTTTAAATGTGATTTGGGGACACAATTTCTCCATTACATTTTGAGGAAATACTTGCACACTCCTGATAGTGAAACAAGTGACACTGTGCTAGGTCATCAGTACAATGAGAGGTTAATCAGATTATCATGTTCCTATATTTAGATAATTCTGGACCATAGAAAACAATTTGTACCTCTGTAGTTCAATGTGGAAATGGAGGACGTTGATTTTCATTTTCTTTTATTTCTTTATTCTTTTTTTTTTTTTTACATAAATCCTTCCTACAAGATAGAACTAGAGTGCCCACAATCATTATCAAACATTCATTAGGGGTAAGGAAGTAGCTTTGTCATAGATTCTAGCCCAAAGTGAGGAAATCCACAGGTGACCATTTATTTCCCATTTTGAGACAGGGTATATTTACTCCATGAAAACCTTTGCTCCGCAGAAAATATAGTTTGGGAGTAGGTGAGCATTTGAGAATGTGTTATGGAAAACGTTAAAAAGTTGCAACGGTTCTGTTGCTGAAAACAAAATCATTCTACCTTTAAAGAACTATTTATCCATAAAGTGAATCAATTTTTTAAATCCAGTGTTGTCAGAATAGCCCTGCTTAATTGACAGGAGTCTGGAGTTTGCACAATGGAACATAATGGATGACACTAATGTATCCATCTTAGTTAATGACGTGGAAACTTTTGGAATTTGAATAATGTTTATTGTTGATGTCCATCTTCTGCCAAGTGCTGCTCCAATTGAATGTCACAGAATTTTATTTATCCTCCATTTTAAAAGAGTGTTCTGTAATCCAGGAGCTTATCATATTAACTCCTCCTCTAAACAAGGGCAGAGATGCAAATAAAGAGGTTATTAAAATCGGCTGTAAAAGACATAGATCTTTCATTAAAAGTTTCTAGACAAGCAGAAACACATAAGCTTAACTCAAGGAGATTAACATGGTTAGGTTAGAGGCTAATTGTGTTTTGCATCTGAAATGTAATAAAAGTTTGTACCCTTCGGGGGGAAATACAGCTAAGGTTCATCAATTTTTACCATCTTTAATTCAGCAAACCCTGGAAAACTAATTCAGAGCAATAGTATGGCTAGTTAAGATGATAAATCTCTAATTAAACAAAGAGCTATCTTCTTAAATGGATAATCTGTATCTAGATCTCAATGTGTCTCAGCATATTTAACTGTCTGTGTATGGGTGAAAAATCAAAGTAGGTTCGTAACTTTCAAGGTAGAGAGCCTGAGTTATTTTGGAAATGCTATTGACATGATTGTAAATTATTAATATCGTAATTTCCTAAAAGCAATTTTTGTCACTTCATGAATATGAACTTTATGAAAATTTTATTATAATTTTTCCAGCCAATTACTTTGTCAGAGGACTGCAAGATGGATTCTTTAAAGCCAGAATTTCCGTCTAAATCATGTTGAAATCTGAAATGCTTTGGGCAATGTCATGGAAGGGACACTGGTCTCATGTGTGAAACAAAGATTACAGGTTAAGCAAGAATATTTTCTTTGTTTCCCAAATGTGATTTTTGCTGTTTGTTTTATGTTTTTAAAATAGCCATTGGTAAAACTGTGATTTAAGATTTAATATGCGTGCATATAAATATGTTAGAAGTACTTGATTTCTTAATTGTTAAAACATGTTTGTTGAATGAATATTCATGGATAGTTCAATCTGCCGTAGACTAAAGCTGAAAAGTCAGCCTAATATATGAGCAAACCAACCAAAAGGAAGGAAATTACTCTGTTTCACATGACTTGTACATATTATCATTCAAACTACCTGTTAAAATCTGTGTATTATTGCAAACAAAAAACTATTGGCAAGGTTGTCCATGTGCTTATAATTGTATGTTGGATAACTAAAGTCAATATTGCTAAAAAAATAAACAAATTTAAACTGTGAACAATTATTACTTATAAGCTGGAAAGAGTAAATCAGATTTCATTTGAAAGAATGTCTGGATCTGATAAGTAACAACTTGACCTGTTGTGGCGAAGAACCTTTTACTCCCTTCCCCCCCTCAAAGAATGAACGGTCCTTGATTCCACAGAGAAGGGGTCTAAAAATAGATGGAGGATCTGCAATGTCAGTAGTGATTAGACCATTTATAGTGGACTTGCGGTGTAGACAGAATTTAGTGACTTTACATGCACATAATGCTTCCCCCAGGCTTAAAACTGGAAAATTAAGAAGCCTAATAAGGCCCTGGTTGTAACTAGATACTGGCCTTCATGCAGCTGGTTTGTTGACACCTTGTCACATTAAATTCATTAGAAGTTTGAAGTAAGAGAAAGGCAACAAGAAAAATGGAGAAAAAAAAAGATCAATGTGTTGCAGTAGGTCTGGGGACCGATCTGAAAGACAAGCTTCTTGTATTTCCAATGTGCCTTTTTCATTTTGTGATGTTGTGAAAGCAAGGTCTTCATTAGATACCTCTGGTGTTTACAATACCCACAATAGAAATAAAAAGGAAATGAGATGTTCCATCTTTAATATTACACAAACAATCATTTTAGAGTGTGGAGGTTAATTCCTCCCACAAAAGTGCATGAAAGGAATTAAAGGAAACAATTTGAACATTTTAATTCTTTTCATGCATTTCAAGGAGGAGAATTAGGCACCAAAACACAGAACAATTATATGTGTAATTTAAAATACATATTGATTTTTTTCAAAGCAATAGATAGGCAGTGGCACTAAAGTGCAGAGCTTACCTTGCATAAATGAGACATTTGCCTGCCTAATAACACAAAACTAAAAGGACAGCTGTAGCTGACGCCTAGCTCACCAAGACAACACTGGTGTGATAAGATGAATCCTAGCCATTGTTATTTAAAAGGAACACATGAAACAAACTAGACATAGGCAAAACTCCTGAATAAATGTTCCTTCTAACTCCCTACTATATTACAAAATTTACTGCTGTGTTTATTTAGAGACCACTTAGAAATTTGGGAATTTAGAGAATTCCCAGAAACCTTTGACAGAATCAACAGCCCTGAACTCTTCAACTTGCTGTTAACCAGATAGCTTGCCAGATATCATAGAATCTAATCAGAACATGCTTTGAGTTCTAATGTTAGAGATTATAAAGGAAGTCTTTCTCCTGGTACTCTTTGCCAAGTTTCTCTACTTTTGGCACTTTCCAATGCAAAAAGTTTGTGAGCTCCATTTGTGATGTTCCCTTCATTTCTTTCCAAATTACCAGACTGAGTCATATTATAAGCAAGGATTCATCTTGTATCTGGCATAGTGAAGTTGCGTCTGAAGGGAATGCCCAGATCCTGAACCCCAAAGGCATATGTACTGTGTGAAACTTCAGTGTGTGTCCTCTTAGGTTAATTGTGTTCAGATGTGTCCAATTAAGTCAAGAAATGTCAGGAAAAGAAATGTAGGAGAAAATCAGTGTGTGTACAGGCTATGGAGTGAATTATGTCTCCCAGAAGTCATATATTAAAGCTCCAAACCCCAGATACCCAATGTGACTGTATTGGGAGAGAGGACCTTTAGGAAGTAGTTGAAGTTAAACAGGTCATAAGGGCCGGGCCCTAATCCAATAGAGTGCGTGGGCCTTTATAAGAAGAGGAAGAGATACCAGAGTGCTCTCTCTGCCCCATGAGATCACAGGAAGAAGGCAGCCAGCCATCTGTGACCCAAGGAGAGAACCCTCACTGGACACTGATCCTGCTGGCACCTTGATCTTAGACTTCCAGTCTCTAGAACAGTGAGAAAATAAATTTTTCTTATTTAAGCCACCAAGTCTATTTTTTCGTATTTTCTTGGGAAGACCAAGCTGACTAATACAGTGTATGTTGGGCAGGGGGTAGTTCCTACTCCAGAGTCGTGCAAAACTGATGAAGATCCCTCATACTCTTGAGGTCCAGCAGGCTTTCAACCATACCTAGTGGCTAGGGAGGGAAGAGTGGAAAATCTGTCTTTTATCTTCTGCAAAATTATAAGCTAAGTGAATTGTGAAACTGTTCCTTACTTGAAACCATGACCTAAGAAAAGTGTGAAGCTGTGATAGATAAAAGCATTTAAATGTTTCTGGAGAACCCAGCTACCTGGACTAGTACAGAGAGTGTTATCCATTACAATCTAAGGTGTAGAAAACTAAGTAAATGCTTTAAAAAATTAAACTTGAATTTAATTTTATCCCAATAATGCACAATATGAATTTTGTAGCCAAGAATTGAACAAGGAATTCCTTCTTGCTAATGTTTAGACTGTAGTAAGGGGGCTGGCCCGGTGGCGCAGTGGTTAAGTGCACATATTCCGCTTCAGCGGCCCGGGGTTCGCTGGTTCGGATCCCAGGTGCAGACATGGCACAGTTTGGCAAGCCATGCTGTGGTAGGCATCCCACATATAAAGTGGAAGAAGATGGGCACGGATGTTAGCTCATGGCCAGGCTTCCTCAGCAAATAGAGGTGCATTGGCAGATGTTAGCTCAGGGCTAATCTTCCTCAGAAAAAAGAAGAGTGTAGTAAGAAACTTTTGTAATTTATTATTTTATCCATCTATTCATCCTTCATCCAATAAATAATAGCATTATAGACTAACAATAGTACCAGGCATTTAGAGAACTAATAATGGACTGCTAGCACTTTCAGGAACTCTCAGGAGTGGAGGTGGGGGTGAGGGTGGTAGAGGGGAGGGTGATGGCTTTAAAAAAGAGTGAAAACTGCTGAGGCAGAAACTATGTATCAATGGCTCTGGGAGCACAAAGCAGAGAGGACCTGGGTCAGCCTCAGTGCAGGGAGCATTGACAAAGAATGTAACTGCATGACCAATAGTTAACATCATGGAAGGAACCATGTGTAATTTACCTGTGTGGAATCAGAAAAACAGAAGCAGAGTAAATAGAAATTTGTGACTAGTTGGACATATTATTGGAAAGTGAGAAAATACGCTTCAAAAACTCTTCAAAACAAAAGTTAACTTTTGCGTCCTTTTAGTTCTTACTTGATACCCTGTTATGTGTAATGAAAAGGAACTAATTCAATAAAAATGAATTACTGGCTACTGTTCTACATTTTAAATGTAATCAAAGGACATAGATCAGTGAAAATAATATTATTAATGGGCATAAGGAGACATTTATTTCTTAAAATAGTAACTTAGTGAGAATATAATGATATTCTTATCACTTTGATGAGCTTCTAAAATAAATTGCTATAATTCCAGCAAGAACTTCACTTACTAGATAGATTATTCTAATTTCAATTTCCACCACAGAATCTGGAAGGACTCTGATAGTGTTAACTCTGGGAGGTTTTGAAGAAGAAGCTGTTCTCTTATATTCTTATCCAGGCCCAGCCAAGAATCTGCCTTTGATCCTCTCTGTAGTCATTAACAAAGTAACCCTCCTTGAACTGCCAGAAAAGAAAATTCAATAAATGAATAAATGAATAGTAAATAAATTTCTCATTCTATTTTGGGCATGTGCAAAATTAAGGTCTCTCTCTTCTTTCAACCTCTCCCCTGAACCAAGCAAGACCCACACAAAGAGAAAAAGAAAGATTTGATTAACTCCTTAAGAGTAGTAGATTATTAACTAAAATCAGAACATCAAAAAGTATTATTGACTCATTATACATAATTACTCTTTTGGGAACTGAGAGGGATTCAAACACACATAATACATACTCAGATCTCTCAAAGAGCTTACTGACTTACCAATGTGGTAAGAATAATAAATAAGAAATAAATAAATAAATTGAGAAGAAAAAATACACATTCAAATCATAAAATCATAGAATTAATGCCAGAATTTTAGTAATGATGAAAGTGGAAGCCAGAAAGATTGAGTAGCTTACTTAAGATAACACAGCTAGTCAGTTTCAGAATTAGTATTAGAAGCCAAATTTCTAGGTACGTGTTCTCCATTTTTTGTTTTCTTGTGCTTTATATTTCCAAAGGGATAAATAAGTGGGTTGTACAGATAACATGTATAATATTAATTTTATTTTACAAAAATTTTGTGACCAAATTATATTCTATTTTCCCAAAACACAACTGAATGATATTCATTTTTCCAAATTGTTGTATTTTTGCTATAAGGATTTAATATATTCAGGAATAGCGTAACACCCTCTTTTCAAATAAAATTGTCAATAGTGTTTGGTGTCTCTGAATGTTGAAATCAAGGCTAATATATGTATCTGCATATTCAGGCATATTTCGTTTTCCACCATTTTGTTAGTGAAGTTAAAAAAATTACACATTTATCTCCAGAAAATCAAGGAAAAGAGCACATTTAAACAGCAGAGAATTTTTGAACTGGTCAGATCAATAAGCCTTGAGAATCACAGTGGAGAAGATAGAGACAGCAGTGAAAGAAGGTAGTTATTTGCTTGTACAGGGTAAAGACTTTCATTCTATTGCGTTAATTGAAACTAACTATAAATGCCTTATTCCAAAGGCCTGGTCTATGTCACTGAGACAAAGATAATGTAAACTTCATCCTTAATGTAAACCTTTAACCTTTGTTAAATATTCTTATAAT
Organism: Equus quagga; assembly: GCF_021613505.1. Lineage (NCBI taxonomy): Eukaryota > Metazoa > Chordata > Mammalia > Perissodactyla > Equidae > Equus > Equus quagga. Next base: position 9,848,240 of record NC_060284.1, on the reverse strand, counting down.
ATTAGTGAACTTGAACTGATATTCATAATGAATAGTAGAGATAAAAATTTGCAGTATTTGGTATCAGCAATGAAAAAATATGTACACAGTTTACCATACACAAATTACATTTTTTTAAAGAAGAAAAACATGTGGTCCACATGTCACCTATGGAATGTGTAATCTTGCTAATTACTTAATATTTGGAAAAATGCTTTGAAGATGAGAAGGGCCGTATGTGTTAATATTATTATTTGAGTACTATAAGCTCTATAAATTGAATGCATTTGCAAATGAAATACCATTTCTTTGATCTTTAGGGATAATTAGTGGTTTCTGCCCTCTTCTAAAACTGTAAATCATAACTTCTCAAAATTTATATTAGAATTCCAACCTACTAATATAGAGAGAGATCTCTTTTTTAAAAAATATGGATATTAGGGAGAAAATTTTCATTTTATGTACAGGTAAGGAAAAAATGACGTATTCAAAGGTGGTGTTTTAATTGTATAGATAGCATAGATGGAAAGTCAAATATTGGGTGAAATCCCACAGAAATTAATAGAGAGATACCATGTGCTTATGGTGAATACTAGTTTGACACGGCAAAGATTGGAAGACTAACTTTGCAAAATAAATCTATCAGCAAAACAATTAAATAGATATTTATTGCTAAATAGGGTACCGAGATATTTGTAGATATAATTCTATGTGTTTGGGGACAATTTTGAAAAATACAATTTATTTTCAAAAATCAGTTGTTGGAAATGATACACCTTAGCTTGTAGAATTGAGCCAGGCAGGTTGAATAATAAACTATGCCAAAGAATCTGTGGTCTGAGACTGAAGGTTCAGAAAAGGGTTCCAAAAAGACAGAAAAAAAAAAAAAGAGAGAGAAAGAAAGAGAGAGAAAGAACACAAACGGTTGGAAAGCACTGTGTTGTAGCTGTAGATGGGAATATTCAGATTCAAGTGCTTCAGTCATTTGCTCAGCGACAGAGAACTTCCTAAGGGGCTTCCTTGCACCCTGAAGGGCTTCCGGTTTAATATGCAAAAGCTCTGATGATTTACTTTGCACTAGGTTAGCAAAGACATTTTCTTCACAATTTTATTTTTGCCACATGCTCTATTTTCTATGTAGGAGATATTTTGCTGTAATTTTCTCTAGCTAATGTACCTATTATTTTAAAATTATTCCCCAGAGCTAATTAACTTCAGCAAGATTAGATCTTATCATCTTACCTTATGGCTTTATACACTTCTGGCTGCTGAAACAATGCTTTCTGTCAGAAGAGATGGTTTCATTCTGAATATTTAGAGTATTAAATTAAGTTCAACAAATATTTAGTTGAGGTTCTAATATGCATAAGGTATCAACAATCTTAAACAAAATTAAAATTAAAAAAGTTCATGTAATTTGAGCAATAATTGAAATCTTCTGATACTGAAATTCTGTTGTAATACAAAACATGAAACTAGTGTATGATTAGATAGATAAGTCTCTAAAGGGCAAAAGGGGATTGAAAACAAGTGCAGTGTCTAAATAATTCAACATTTCTCATTTTTCCTTAAGTTATATGAGTAATTTAGCTAATTACAGATAGAATTTGGCTGGAGATATGTGGCCTTTGAGTTTAATGTTAATTACCTTACTGTAGTTCTTGGCTATTAATTTTAAAGAATGGATCAAGTGAATTGTATCTAGAACCAAGTGCAACTTATGTGATGTGAAAAATTAAAAGGTGGTTTAAAAAAATTTTCATGCTATGTAGACTTTTTATTTAATTGGCAAGAGTTGAATTACTATTTTTCCTATGTATAGGCTTCTGTTTCTAGTTTAGATATTGTTAAAGTATATTTTTTGTAAATTAAAGATGACGGTTTACTTCGTGTTATGTAAAAAAAAGATAACCTATCACATAGAACTTCTTCAGTATGACTGGCCTTACCCAGTTACCAGGTCAATTTCCTTTACTAACAATGAAGAAGTTGGAAATATCTTCCCACATAAAATCATTTGTCCTGCAAACATAGGCTCCCAGAAAAAAAAAAAATCAGAACAAAAGAAAGAGTGTTGCATTTATTCACTCATGAAACATTTTGTGAGCACCTATCATTTGCAAGGCCATGTTAATTAATATGTGTACTGAATACAAACATGAGTATATACTTCCTGTCCTGAATAGCATCACAATCTAGTGACGTGGAAAAAGAAAACCACAATAAAATCTGATCAGCACAAAATAAGAACGGAATGTAGTGGGACTAGAGAGGGTGCCAATGCTGACTCGACTTAGGAAAGTCAAAGCAAGCTCTGCCTAAGAGGTGAGATTCGGGGCTCTTAATTCCTGTGGTCACCAAATCCATTGAGAATTGGATGAAATTGATGGAGGGCCCTCGCTGGAAAAATGCAGATATAACATAAATGCAAAATTGTTCATAAAATTTATGTAGGACATTAGGATGTATCTTATTCATCTACCAAGTTAAACTGTTCACAAAATGTCTGTTTTTATGCAAAAGTTAATGGCCCAATTCTATAAACAGGAAAAAGAGCAAGAAATCAAGCTCATGCAAATAAAAAATAAACTTTACCTCTGTTCAAAATGACTTTCCTTGATAAGGCAGCTACTTGAATAGGAGTTTGAATTTGTGTTTTGTTTTTTTTTTCATGAAACATGGTTACGGGCACATCATCTTTGACATCAATTGAAGTTGTCCTCCTTTTGACTGGAAATGCTGCAAACCCTGCCAGTGATGCCAAAAAGAATCAGGGTTCGTATAGTTAGCTCTGTCCATGAGGGGTTAGCTATTTTCTATAATACCAGAGTTCCCCAAGATTCTTCATTTGAGTTCATGTGAACAAGCTGTTGGGGTCAGAGTTGACCAGACTGCTTCTCTAATATTTTTTAAGTCAATATCATAATTATTCAGTCTGTGCTTCATTTTAAAGCCATTTCAGCAGAACCAGTAATCAAGAGTTCTGTTCTGATTCCAGACGCCTGAAGATATTTTCTGGAAAAATTTGGTAAGGTTTTGTCACTGTCAACTCAACCCCGAAGAAGCGCTTTTTATAACATTTGGAAGTTCATGTAGTTGTCCACCTCCAAATTTCTGTCCCCAGAGAGGAAGTTGAACATAATAACTTATACTTTATTGTTACTATCAAGAACAGTGTCACAGGGCCCTACATGAAAATGTTTATTCACTCTTATGGCCAGAAATATCCCCTAAGTGAGTCAAGACACCAGAAAGCTCTGTAAAATTGTTCTGATGATGGACTTTCTTTCTCTCAAAATTTTTACTCGAAGTTCAAGCAAGGCTCTGGAACATGTTCTCTGGAAAGTTGGCAAACTTCTATGTAGTAGAGATGAACTTCGTATTCTCTTTCCATCTTCTTGACATGTTTCTTCAAAAAGCGGTGATTCAAGACCTTGGCTTTGATGAAGTTGACAACTTTTAGGACAGTAGACAAAAATTCTCTCAGGATTGCTGGCAGTGTTTTTCTTGCCAGCGTATGCCAACTTACAAAGCCGGGAGTCACAGTCTTGCATGGTGCTCCCTTCTTCACCAAGGCAGCAAAGCCAGGATGTTGCCAAGCCTCACAGGTGCTCCGTCTGTGCTCCCAGTTACCAAGCCTTTTCTTCCAAGTTAAGTTTTCCTTGGCAAAGGAACTTGTCACGCTTCTGAGAATGTCAGTGACCCTTGTAATTCTCAAGGGGGGCCTAGCGTAGGGAATCTTCTCAATACTATAAAAATAATACATCATAATAAAGATGCCAACAATTTTGTGGATACAGTCACTGGCAATATTCTATTTTTCTTCAAACCACAAATGAGCTAGATTCTTTCCAGGGTTCATAGCATCATCATGGTCAGTCCAAAAGAAGTGTTTCTTATTTTGCTTGGGAATATAATGCTTCAAACAAAGATTTTTATTTTGAAAAAATTCAGATTAAGTACAAATGCATCCCTTTCATATGAAGTTGCCTTCTCCCGACAGGAATTTTGGTTGTACTGTGTATTTTCATGATGGACAAATGCTTCATCAAAATTTTTGGCCTCAGACTTCCTTTCATTATAATCTTGCTGTACATTAACCTCTAATTATGTTCTATGAAATTTGATAATGAATGAGTAGGTATTAGCCATTCAGAGAGAGGTTGGGCTTAAAATGCATCGGGAATGTCACATGCAAAGGCAAAAAGTAGAAAGTGCCTGTGAGATTTTAAGGATAGTGGGTAGTTTAATGGGGTGGAAGCTTAGCTTATTTGGGGAACAAAGAGAGACGAATTCCAGAATATGAGCCTTAAGGGTCAATGGACAAGCTCCTAAAGTCCATGAACCAAAAAAAAAAAAAAAGAAAGATTTCTTCTATTTCCTTCTTTGAACTAGGAAAAGTAGTTTTATGTCAAATGAAGACGAGCTATGGTTTCACTCTGAACAAATTTAGAATACCATATACTGTTATTATTTAAGATCATATCTGAAGGCTTAATTAAACTGAAGGGTCTAATTCCATGATGCTCACTCAGATGGCTGGCAAGTTGGTGCTGGCTCTTGGAAGGAGACTTCAGTTCTCTGTGAGCCTCTTCATGCTGCTCCTGCAGTGTCCTCTTGACACTAGCTTCCCCCAGGGTAAGCAATTCGAGAGATCACAAGATAGAAGCTGGAATGTCTTTTATGAGTTAGCCTCAGAAGTTACATGGAGTCCTTTTCCCAATAGCTGTTGGTAACACAGTCAACTTTATTCATTGAGGGAAGGACCCATACAAGGGCCTGAATCCCAGGAGGCAGATTATTGAGAGCTCTTTTGGAGGCTGACTGCTACATCCAATAATAAACAATCGCTGTCATCATACAAGTGAAACGTCTGCACTAGTCATCCATGGATAAGAATAGAAAGTCATTCCTTTTTCCACATCAGCTAGAATTGAAGTAGTCAAAACATTTGTGAGAGTAATCCAGTTCTTTAAGGGACTGGAGTAAGTCAATCTACAGAGCCAGCAACTTATTTTCAGTGAAATTTGCACAGGCCAAAAATAATTATTCATCCCTTTATTTGAAATTGTATGGACAACACAATTTTATGACAATTGTTCCCAACTTGAGATTTAAAATCAATTTAATAAATCTTATTATTTATTTTTATTGTAGAAACACCTTTCAATATCAGTAAGTGCATTATATATATCAAGTAATTCATTTATAAAGCATTTATTTTATTAAAGATTTTAATTTATTTTCACAGAATAATTTTAATGCTAATCAGTATAATTTAATTTTATATACTATATATTAGATTTAAAAACTTTATGATTTTCTTAAGTTTTTTGACCTTTCCCTTTTCAGGATAGAAAAATACTACTTTGTCCAGAAAAGCAGTGCACTTTAACAGAATCAAATATTGTAATGTAACTGAAATTTGTTTTTATCCCATATTAGCAGCCATTTTTTTCCACAACAATGCAACAATACTCAACTATCTATAAATCAACAAAAAGTCTTCCTACCAGATGTAGTAGCAAAAAATATAAGTACTTTTGTCTACATTAGCCAGAGGCTGATGTATATATTGCCTTAGCCATTTAAACTTACTGTTGTAAAAGGTTCAACCATTCTGTGGTTATCTTAATTTATGGAGTGCAGTAAAATGTAATACAACAACAATTCAGTTTTTATTAATGACCTGCAACATGCTAAGAATTGGAATACGAAGATGACGAAGAAATGGTTCTTACCCGCACAAAGTTCACCTTTTAATCAGAGAAATTGACATATTCTGCCTACTCCCAGGTTAAGGCTGTGTGTATTAGCCACCTGCACAGTGAGGGTGGGAACACACAGGAATGAGCTTAAGGATAAATGCTCTGTGCTGTGGTGCTCTGCATCCAAATAAAATGTGTTTGCAAACAACTTTCTGTTCTACAATTTACATGGTTAATTTGTTTTGTTATAAACCGTGGAAAAATTCAGTTTCTGATCAGTAAGCCATGCCCCCACCTGTGGTCATGTAAATATACTTTTTCACTTACTGTTTCCTCAGCCTTGAATAAACTGACTCAGATGATTCCTAAGGCTGGTTCACTTTCATCTCTCATTCACAGTTTAAATATCACTTTCTTAGGCTAAATCTTAATGATCACGCTATCTAAAGTGGACCCCCAAATTATTTTCTATTTCATTATCCTATATACTTCCTTAATGAAATTGCATAATCTATAATTCTCTTGCTTCTTTGTGATGACTTTACTGGTTCGATCATTAGAGTGGAAAATCAGCCTATGTGATTTTAGGCGGGTGTTATAGGGATGATGGTGGGAGAATCCCTACTCTAGGATGTTCTGTTTTGTTTCTTTAAAGTTGTTCAACTGTTTGATTTACTTTTTCAGAATATCTCAAATATATGGTAAAGGCAGAACAGAACTAGCCTTCTGAATAGCTTGTGCTTTGAAAGTGTCTGAGGATTAACCACTGCAGTTTGGGGGAAAAGACTAAAAAGAGGATCTTAAAAGTAATATTATTCCTTATTAGGTCCCTAGAGAATTTTTTACTCCCTAGTGGAATCAAGACTTGATCCTCCTTGAGCCCCTTTCCACCCCATTCATCAATCGTTTGATGGTTGCCCTCTCCACAAAAGTTGCTGTGTAAATATGTATTAAGAAAGATGAAACTTGAAGGAGCTTATTCATTTAAAGGGGTTGACAAACCACATGCAGATCCACTCAAAATACAAGTTAGAAAGTGAGTCAAGCAAGCAGAAGGGATAGAGGCCTTTTTCTGCCTCTAATGACATGCTCTTAAGCAATTCATTTAATAGAGACATTAGTTTTCTGATGTGCACAAAAAAAAAAAAAAAAAGAGAGAGACAGTCGTAGGTGAAATGGCCTCCAAGGTTGCTTCAGCTCTAACCCTCTGTGTTATAATGTGAGTAATAACAAAGAAAAGACCTATCGGAATTCAGTGCTGTTCATATCACTTCTGGCTGTATAATAAGAGGATAATAAGAAAAACTGCTACAAGAAAAAAATTTTGTGTCTGAGTGGAGTTCTCAAGGATGAATAGGATGGCTGGATTTTGAACGCTTTGAGAAGGAAGTGGAAGATGAGAGATAGGGAAAGACATTGCAGGTAGATGGAAGTGCCCAGATAGGAAAAGCAGAAGAGAGTCAAAGGAATAATAAGTAGTTGGTCCATTTTTGCTGCCTCATATATTACATATAAGTTTAGATTCTGGAGAGCCTTGAGTGCCTGGCTGAACAGATTTTATTTTCTGTGCAAATGAAGAGTGTTTATATATTTGGTGCTATATTCTTCTATACAGAATATTTCATCTGCCCGAAGGGAGAAATAAAGTCTTAATGACCACCAATGCATAATAAAGATTAAAAGTATCTAGTGTCACTTGATAAATCAAATGCTTATTAGGGTGTTAATGGTAACCCTTGTTAATAAACATAAATTTCTCAAGTTGAAAAATTTTACTTCTGTGTGTTCCGTGTCTTTAATAAATAAGAACGGAATGATTGCTTATAATAAGAATACTCCTTGTGAATTTAAAATAAGTGCTGATCAAACTCAGCCTTTCAAAAAGAATTCTAAAATCTATTTTGCATCATATATTATTGTGAAAGACTGGAAAGCTTTTTTTTTTGAGTTCTAGAAGATTACTGATAATTTATGAAATTCATATTTACTGGTATCTGAATGATACAAGATATCAGGCTATCATATTAATAGTTTTATATTAAAATGTGCATATTCCTTTAATTATTTCTCAATATATGTTATTTAAAAATCATGGATTGGGTACAATTTTAGGAAGTAGGATCATCTAGCATAATTACTCATTAGAAGCTAATGACCTTTCTTTAGATTTTAACTCTATTTCTGCTCCACGTTCTTATTTACTTACATACGAGGTTACAAGAGATAATCAGAAATAAATATTGAAATTGTGCTCTAGGGATTTGACTTTGGATAGCTTATTAATATTAAATCTCTTCCTTCTTCTGTATGTTTGAAATGTTTGCTGAAATGGTTGAGTAGATATTTAAAAGGCTAAGAACAGATTGCTGATATGGAAAAAAAAGAGAAAACAGCAAAAACTAATCTTTAAAACGAACTTGGGCAGAGGCCAGGAATACGAGAATGCTCAATTTAAAGTAATCTGAGCTTTTTTGATGGTAAATGTTGGAGGTGGTTAATCTTTTCTTACAATCTGTGTACCATTCTGCCTGTTTGAAAATGAAGCTATGAGAAGGAGACGGATGCATCCCAAGTAGTCTGTAATATAGCTTTCCAATATTTTTGCCTGCAAAATTTTTCTTTGTTTCTTGTTGCACACCTTCTGACCATTTTATTAGGATTCATTTATTATACATTGAGTTTCTTTCTGGAGAATGTCCTTATTTTGAATGAATATTTCCTTTCTCTAATGTCTAGCATATTTGAACTGTTTATATTCTGGTAAAATAAAGAATACTACATATAGAACTCTGTAAAAGTCCTATGAAAGTACTTTTCTTCACCATTGCAAACAGGTTTATATCTTATCCTCCTTTGACTTTTTTTTGTTTAATGGTCAAAAATTTTAAACAACTAAAGATGATTTCATTTGCTGCTGATGAAATTGAATCATTGACCTGCTTTAATCTATTCTAAAATAGATGCCCATTGCTGCAGGCCATTTATCTAGCTATAATCTAGAAGCTATAATTTCTTTATCATTTTGAAGAATTGCAGTGACCTACGCTCAGTGTTATTGAATTGAATAGAATAATCATCTCTTTCTGATTTTATTTATTTATTTATTTTTTGAGGAAGACTGGCCCTGAGCTAACAACTGTGCTCATCTTCCTCTATTTTATATATGGAATGCCTGCCACAATGTGGCTTCACAAGCGTTTGTAGAGCCACGCCTGGGATCCAAACCAGTGAACCCCGGGCCACTGAAGGGGAGCACATGAACTTAACTGCTCTGCCACCAGACCAGCCCCCTTTCTGAAGTCAATTTATTGTTCCTTATATATTTTTCCTCAAGAAAAACATCTCAAAATTATAAACTTATGCACTCACTTTTCTCAATTCTTTCTTTGTTCTCTTGGCTTTATTCCTCTTGATGCATCTTCACAATATTTAATTTTCATCATTTCCTCCTTTGTCAAATTCACTTTCCTAGAATTTCCATATTTAGTGTCTCTTAAACTCGACACTTAATTCAGTTATAGCACATTTATTTTCCTTAAGGCTAAGGCTAGTAGTTATTTGTGTAGGAATGAACTTTGTGGTTGAATGACTTGTTTGACAATCAGAAATACAGGTTTTTTTCATTATCTTCCTCTTTTAAGACACTTTGAATCTTTCTGTCTCCATTTGCCTTTTAGATCATTATATTTTCCATTGATACTTTTCTTTCTTCTCAAGTATCTTAGTTCAGATTTGAGCAGGTTTTATTTATTTACCAAAGGAATTCATGACACCTGATGAAGTCATATTTCCTCCCAGTCCTGGAAAATATACCTGGACTCATGTTGTCATTTTAAGATATTCTTTCAGAACCTTTGTAGATCAGTCCATACAAAATTATATAAATTTTCTTATAATCTCTCCTACACTATTCTCTTCAAGATCTTCCATTTTTTATATTGAATTGGATCTGTTGCTGATAATCGAGAACCATGAAATGTGAACTATTTGGATGTCCTACAGGCAGACACAAGGATAGATGCTGACCTATCTAACTTGTTTGTTTCTAGTGTTCAATAGATTATCTGATGTAAACCTAAAGATTTTCTCATTTAATACTCTATCTTTCTGCTACTAGGATGCACTTTCAAATGGTTGTTAATATATTTTGCTTTCAAACCACTAGAGAGATTTTGAAGAACATTCCTGCGCCAATTATGAAAAGAATAAGAGATTCCAATCTAGCAGAATTCTAACGCAGTTATTTTATGCTGAACAAGGTCAGAATTGTGTTGAGAAGGTAAAAAAAACCTCAAATAGCCTGTAATTGCAAACACGTAACAGTATGGTTCTTAGCAATGCCTACACAATTTTGCTGGCTTTTTGCTACAGAATATAGTTTGTTTTAGGGAATTCTGCATTCAATTTAACTTTTACTTTTTTTACTTGAGTTAAACTGATCTTTGATTTTAAAATTATTTGTGAAAAATGTATAAGGGGGAACCAGCCCCATGGCAGAGTGGTTAAGTCTGCACATTCCACTTCAGCAGCCCAGGGTTTTGCGGGTTCGGATCTTGGGTGCGGACCTAGCACAGCTCATCAAGCCGTGGTGAGGTGGCATCCCACATAGCACAACTAGAAGGACCCACAACTAGAATATGCAACTATCACTGGGGGGATTTGGGGAGAAGAAAGAAGAAAAAACAAGATTTTCAACAGATGTTAGCTCTGGTGCCAATCTTTAAAAAAAAAAAGAAAAAATGTATAAGAGAACTTTGTACTTTTACTTCAGTTTTATCCTCCAACATTTATATTTATATTCATATGTGGTATGTAACCCAGAGTTAGTTTATGTATCAGTCAGGGCCCAGTCGTGAAGACAAAAAGCCATGCTAGTTATTTCAAACAGAGAAAACGTGATAAAAGAAATGATTTACGTAAGTATTGGAAAGGCTTGAAGAGGAAATGGGAGAGTGTGAGATAATCCAGAGATTAGTAATTCCAGGAAGAAAACGTTGTGAAGAGAGCTCAAGAGTGAATTCAGGGCAGCTGTGCTCACCTGCGGACCAGAGGAGGAGGCTTCATGACCTCAACCGGATGAGGGAAGGTCGTGGCCCAGAGAGCTGCGGCCCGTCCTTAGGGCTATGTGCCCTGCTAGGTCCCCCCACAAAGAGCAGTGAACGCACATTCATGTGTGTGTGTGACTAGGTACGCTTTGAAAAAGTGAAACTACCGAGTGCAGCACAAAACAGTTTGACCCCCATCTCTGTCCCTCCCACTTGTTTGAAACTGCTGTAGGGAGTGGGTGCTGGGTGACACTGGGATGGATCTTTTGAAGTTTCAGAAGGGTCTAATGTAGTGAAAATGTCCTGGTCACATGTAGTCATATCATGTGTACTTTAGGAGCTAATGTGTCTACTACTTCTAGGAAAGTGTAATAGGCAAAATTCCAAATTTTCTTCCCAGTGTTTTGAACTTGTAGTCTGTTGTGGGAAGGAGGATGTAAGGGTTGGCAGGTGACTTTAATTTCTCCATTTTCTGGTCTAGTGCTTATGTGATTTTGGAACTTTCCAGGTTTGATTGGGAGCGGATGGATTGAGAGAGATAAGAAGCAAATAAGTTAGTCTTTGACTTGTGCTATTCTGATCTGATATCAGTTTTTTCTGCGTTTGGCTATCTTCAAAACTAATACTTTCTTGAACGTTTTCCTTGGACATATCTGCACTGGGACCGTCCAACTACGCTTCCTCTTATGCAGGAGATGCAGTCTCTGGCCAAGTTCTTTGGAATTTGCGCCTCATGCTGTAGTTTCTGTAGGTTCACCATGACCCAAGAAGCAGCTTCCTAAGATGGAATGCCTCCAAGTCATGCAGACTGGCTTGGCTTTCTCTCCATCCTCGGGTCTACAAATGGCCTAAGGGCTGCTCTGACAGCCCCAGGAAGTGTCAGAAATTCCTTACATCACTGCCTCTCCTCCTCACTCCCCACCCCGCCCCTCACTGTTTGAGGAACCTGGTAGGCCTAATATCTTCCCATTGTATCTGAGGCTCAAAGACCAGCACATTAGGAGTGTTGGAGATCCCTTTACCTGACATGAGGGAAAGAGATGTACCCCACAAATCTGCAAGCATTTCACCAAAAAAAATTTCCTCTGTCAGTCTCTTCAATGTCAATTATGTTATGCCCTCAAGTGGGAATTGGCCTGGGGTCACAAAACCAGTATTTGACTACTCCCTTGGGAGCAATGACCTGTAGCTGACTTAGCATCTCACTTGGGAACATTGCAGTGCCTTCCTATCCATTGTTTAGTCCTCAGTCTTTGAACATACAAATAATTCAAGAAGGAACACACCTCATTTCAATGGAATATGCAACTTCAGGAGACAAAGAAAGAACAAAAGAAGAAAAGAGAAGATATGTGTTAGAAATAATGTACAAAAAAGAAAGTATAAAATGCTGAATATTTGTAATCAAGACAACAAAGTACTACAGGTATATATTAACTAGTCATTAAACTCATGAAGGGGAAATCTAAATCCTTTAAAACATGCTGGAAGAATACCTCTGGGGACGGAAAAGGGAAATAGAGGACCAATGATTGGGACAATAAGATTGGGATTCAATCTATTACAAACAAGTGTAAAAAAGAATTGATGGCCAAAGCTAAACTGATATGCATAGAGTATATTTTTAATTATTTCATGAATAATTTAACTTTTTAGGTTAAATAAGTACTACTTTGTCTGTAGGGAAATTGATATTCTCAGGCAAATGCCTCTTTTGTAGCAAATTTTACTTAGAACTCTAAAGTGGCGTTGGCTATTTGAAACATACTGATGTATGGATGAACCTAAACAGAAACCAGATTATTAGATTGACGGCCAGGGAGGGATAGGCTGCTTTGATTGGGGCTACCTTAACTCGTGTTTTTAGTGGAGAAAGGAATGTTGAAGATTATGAAAATGATGTCTTGGAAAGAGTTGCAAGATGTCATTTGAGTTGGATTTAATATTTAACCAAATTTAAAGTGCTGTTTTTCACGACTTCAATTTGAGTTTTCTTTTATATTCCTCATAATCTGCATGGACTTAGTCACATATTTCATTACAAGAATCTTGTAATAGTCATTAGATCTTCCTTCTTTCTTGCATGCATATGCAAACACACACACGCACACACACACTCTCAACTTCTTTCCTTTCAATAAGGTTCAGAGTTGATGGACTCGTTCTCTGAATTTTTGTCAGTGCTCTTACTGCACTTGCCAATTCGACTGCCGAAGGGTAGCAGGCTGACAAATTCGTCATAATCAGCGTCTGTTCCATTTCCATTTTGTACTCAAGGTCTATTGTTGCCAATTCATTCGAGAAGGTGTTTTTATTGAAGTGATGCTTAAGCGCTGGCTTCTGTGCTCTGTGAACGCAGGGTGCGTAGGGGATGATTCTGTAGAATGGTTCATTCTGTGCGATTTCAGGTCACTGGGATGCTCTTGTCTGTCACAGACTCATCTGAGGATTTTCTTCCTTCTAATGTAACAAGTGTTTATCTGGCTTTTAGTATCCTCTAGCACTTTGTGAGCCACTATGTGGGCTTCAGGGAAAGACTTTGACAAAGGCTTTGCCATCAAGGAGTTCCAAATATATTTTGGAGTTGACGTTATAGTTTGTAATAGAGAATCTATAGATAACAAATAGTTAAGTGTAAAAATATGTGGTATAAGTAGTTAATTTTTTGGGAAATGAAATTATTGAAGGTTTTGTATATGTCTTAGTATCTTATTTCTTTTCAGTGGCATATGTGTCTAGCAGTTATATTTCACAGCGGTGTATATTGAATACTACTTTCTTCCTTTACCTTGGGATATATAGGAAATACATTTCTGAGTTAAATGCCTACGATAGGACTTTTATCTTATTTGGAAACTCTTCTTAAATATATTGCCAGAATTACCAATGATTATCAGTGTAATCAAAAACTGAGTCAGTCTTTAGTCTCCTCTGATCATAAAAGAATTCCATATTTCTGTGAATCTCAAGATCTCCTCTCTACATTCTTGACATGCTGTTGGTGTTTGCATTTAATACAAGAAGATAGTCTTTGAGTATTTATTCCTTAATATCATATTCATTCCTCTTATCAAGTTGCTGAGAGTTTCTCTATTATGCTTTATATCCTTCAGGGATTCTGCATCGTAGAAAATCCAAAATCTTCTTTGTCCTCTTGATCACAATATTGAGCTGATATTCAAGAACACAAAGGATTTCGTTGTTTTTTTTTTTTTTCTCTTCACCACTCAGAGGGTTCTTACTGTTAAGTGCAAAATAGATTAATGTTGGAAAATTAGAAGGCTGAGGAAATGTAATTCTTTATTTTACAGGTTTAACAAGAGCTTACCTCTGAAATATCTCATATTTCCTCTTGCTTACTTTTCCATTATTGCTAGCATGATCTCATGTCTGGACATCAATAATAGCCACTCCACATCTGTTAATCCATCCTTTGTTTTACTTATTTAGTGTTCTCTTTGAAAGGAAGAAATGTCCTTGTTACTTCCTTGATCTGAAACCTCAGTAGCACCTCCATATCTAAAGGAAAGAAATTATCCTCTTTAGCATCCTTCAACATCAGACAATCACTGTTATCATCTACTGTTGTCTTAACATGTCCTTGACTATAGTCATCTTGCATAATTTACTGTTTTCTGAACTTTTCACAATCTATTTCACTTCCATGCCTTGACTCATTCTGCTCTGTCTGGAATGGTTATTTCCTATATTGTTACCTGAGAAGGTCTTAATAATTTTTAAAGTCTAGGTCAGATTCTACTGCATTCATTCTTTGGAAAATTTAACTTTAATGTACCCACAATTTATTTTGTTTGTACTTATATTACAGAATTTGTCATAATCTGACTCATGTGACTGTTCGTTGTGAGTGTTCTCCTTTTCCTCTACTCTGCAGCGGAATCCTCAGTGACCTGAATGTCCTATTCTTCAAGAGACTGGCAGTGTCTTGTATTCAGTGTTACATTGGAATCTCTTTATGTTATTACATTTTGACTAATGGATCATCCATAAAAACATTTGTCCTGTATTTTTCTAGTGTTGTTTCTTGGAACACAAAGATCTTTGCAGATTTTAGTTCAGTTATCATCAGTGCTCACTGATGAAGTGACTAAAAAGATTACAAGCTTTTTGAAGACAGAGATGATCTCTGATGTTTGTACCCCAATGTTTTTGAGCAAAAATTATTTGTAGATGGAGGTATTATATGAGATATTTTTAAAAAATATGCCCGAGCTTGTACATTTAGTGGAGGAACACAATATCTCGGCTAAGTCTCCTGACTTAATGAATAGTTCCCTTGACCTTGAACACTACTTTTTATTGAAGCATCATGGTTTAGTGGAAGGAATATAAACTTCCCATGAGAATAGACCAGGCTCCAATGTCAGCTTGAGCATGTTAATCTATAATTTATTATTTAAGTACATGTTATCATATTATAATATATATAATGTTTTGCAACCTGTTTTTTTAATCTTGACACTACATCACGGATATGTATCCTGCCTGTGTGTGTAGAACTAGTTCATCCTTATTTACCACACAGAGCATTCAATAGTATGGATGTAAGAGGCTTAGAGATTTTTCGCAGGAAGAAGCCACTGTAGCATAGTGGTTAACAGCTTTGGTTAGATTCATACTTTAGACTTCTTAAACCTTCCTACAGTACTTACTACTCATATCACACCTTTGCTAAGAGGTCTGACGTGTGAGGACATAGTATTTAGAAAATGGCTAAGAATCACTAAGTGCTAGGAAATACACTTAGCAAAAGAAACCGTAGCTCTTTAATAATAAGGGAATACCACCAGTAGGTGGCAGCAACTTTGAGTGGTAATCATACACACCAAAAATGGTGCTTTGTTAATTATAGATGGTTCAGGGAGCAAATAAAAATAAATGACCTGGCAAATATTCCATCCTGGAAGTATACTTATTAATAGAGTTGTGTTACATTGTTACGTATTGCATAGTATTACATAAAAATAAAATCATATCTGTGCTGCATGTGATGAAAATACGTTCAGGTGTTTGCAATGGTCCAAATTGAATCGGTCTTGTAGAAAGATGTTCTTGAAATAGTTTATGGCTTGATTCTAAATATAAAGTTATTTAATTCCATTGTTTCCTCTCTGAATGTTTATAATAAAGGAAGCAAAAAAATGATGAAAAATGATAACCTAGACAGCTGTAGTTTAAGTTTGAAAAGCAGAATGCCCTCCAAAGAATTGCTACAACATGTTTGGCTAACAAAGGGTGAAAGGAACTCTGGTTCTGAGGTCTAACTGTCTAGGTTTACATTCTGGCTCTATCAGTCATTAGATGTGACTTGAGTGAATGCATGTTTTCTCATTTGTGAAGTGGGAACAACAATAATATCAACCTCGCCTTGGAAGGATTCAAAGAGATCATTATAAAAGAAATTGTTAGTAGTGCCAGGAATACAGTAAGTGCTTAATAAAATGTAGCCGTTATCTTTTCTAATATAGTCTCAAACTATATTTTCCTTCTATTAAATATCTATCTCTATATCCCTCTATCTTGTTAAAATCTGTTGTACTGGAGTCAGTCTTACTATTTGTTTCCTGGATTTTATGTTTAGAACATCAGAGGTGATTAAAAAAAAAAACCCAACTATATATTTAAAGTAAAGATTTAGATACAAATTCATTTGCAACAGAGATAAATGCTGAAGTGGAGCACCCCGTCACAGGCAAGAGCACAAAGTCCCAGCCCCACCGTCACTCTTGTTCCATCGAATAGTTCTAATGTGTGTCTGAGAAAGTAGTGATTTTCCTGGTAAGTAAAAAACATGAGGTTTACATAGTCCATTTTAAAAAGCTCTTATTTTACTGTGTAGGGGAGGAAGACATTTCCTCTACCCTCTCTGGGTTCTTCTGGCCAGAGAAAAAATTAAATTCACATGAGACAGAATAACAGGAGAAAATTAAACACAGCTTTATAACATGTATACATGGGAGAGGCTCAGGCAAACTGAGCAACTCGCCAAAATGCCTGAAGCCACCACCTTAAATATCATCCACAGCTAAAGACAAAGGAGGATGTTGGGGGTGGAGGGGGAGTTGATCATGGGAGATTACCACACAAGTACAGTAAACAAGATGCAGATTTATGATAAAGAGTTTCTAGAGATAAGGTCATCCCCCCTTCTTCCTGGTACAGAGAGGGAGACACCTTTACAGACAGAGATTTCCCTTACAGTGTAAATGTTTCATAACAAAGGGTA
Source organism: Equus quagga (assembly GCF_021613505.1). Lineage (NCBI taxonomy): Eukaryota > Metazoa > Chordata > Mammalia > Perissodactyla > Equidae > Equus > Equus quagga. The sequence goes on along the minus strand of NC_060284.1, from coordinate 9,831,261 downwards.
AGTAAACTCGGCTTTTCAGAGTTGCTTTCCTGTCTGCAGTTTATTAAAAGTAACCAGCCCCAAACAATCCTCACGCCAAAGAGACATATCTTGGGGTGGCCAATTCCAGGCCCCCACAAATGTGTTTTCCGCTACTTTGGTGCTACACACTTTAAATTAATATACAGTTACTTATGCCCTGCCTTTTTAAAAAACAAGAAAGGAATTAACTGTGTTAGTTGTTTGTGGTTATTTGGCCTATTTACAGTATCCTTAGTTTTCATCTTCCTATAACCAGCTTTAAAGCTGAGAGAAACAGTTTAGAAATATATTTCTTTCGTTTTGAACATCCTAATATAATAGTGTAATGAAACATAATTTTAAATAAATATAAATATTTCATATTCCTTCTGTGTAACTTAATATCGCTTTTTGTTATGACTCCGTAGATCTGCATATTTTTTGCTGCCATAGCCTAGGAGGATGCAGATCTGTATAAACATTTGTGACATTCAGAAATGTTAAATGCTTATTGGGAATGCTTCACATTTTTCTGTAGAGGTTTTACATTTCAAGACTAAATTCGTTTCTATATAAATCAATAATTTATATAGAATATCCAAGTCATCAGTCTAGAGAGATTGGTGTAAACAGTTCTCTTCTAAGAGCTTTACAGCAGGGCTCACTAAAATGTACTTATACTAAATCCAAGTGCTGTTTTAGAAATTGTGAATTTTTGACACAGCATTTGAAAGAATCAAACAGTTATTGTATCTGGGAGAACAACTTTTGAATCACGCACCTTAAAAACTTCCAAGTATGATGCAATTCCTTACATTTAAAGTTCTTCCTAAATCAGTATCTGCGATTTGTGCAGTTACGTGGGAAAACAGTGAGTGGGGCTGTGGGAGGAACTCTTCTGAGAGATGAGAGAAATCAGAAAATGTGCGAGTTCTATGGCTCACGAGCCACGCGAGCTTTCACAAATTATTTTCACTTTCTGGTCTCTCTTTTCTCATATGGAAAACAGAGGTTCTAAAGGACCTCAGCACATATAGAAGTTTTGTGGAGATTTAATGAAATAACGAAGTGCTGTCACAGGATCTGGCTCAGAGCCCTTATCGATTCATGATTCATGCTAGTGGTTTTTGTTTTTGTAGGCTGCTTCAACCCTTTAAATATTTTCTTTCTGATCACCCTTTCCCAACGGTGCCACTCGTTCTGCTGTTCCTCCTCATCCATGCTCACTTCCAAGTCATGGTGTGTAGACATAAAGTCTAAAAAAGAGGTTTTTGAGTCTGAACTCTGTGACTTATTAGCTAATTAAAAAAAAAAAAAAAAAACCTTCAAGCTTCCTGAGCCCTACCTATATCTCTAGACAAGGGGAAATGACACTAAATCCAGCGAGATCCTGAGGGAGATGCAAGTCTCAATCCTGGTAATGTTGTGAAAGTCATTTGTAAACTATAGTCCACTGGTGTACAATTTCGTACTGCTGTTCCACCGTCAGGTTCAGAAGAGGCAAATGCCTGTCCAGATCTATTAATATCTGCTTGAGTCAAGGCGGGAGTGAGTCGTGATTGTCCACTAAATTCCAGTTCCTTATGAACAAGAAATATTTCTTACCTGCTCTGTCTTTTTGACATTCTATTTAATATAGTGTCATAAAATAAGGTTTCGTGGGTGAGAAGGAAGTGGAATACATTTACCAAAAGAGAAAAACTGAGTTATGTAGAGGTGGTGATTTTCCTAAAGCGGACCACCGAGTTAATTAGCTAGTGGCAAGCTGGGAAGTAAATACTCAAAACACTCTTCCCTTTCCTTTCCTGCTCATCTAAAAGGAGATACAATTTACACTCCACAGTAGGTGAGCACACCTGCATGCACAATAGAACCCCTTCTGGTGTTTTCTAAGGGCTAAAGAAAAAAATACCACAAGGAAGTAACACACCTGTGTGCTTTTGGCTAGGACTGCTAAATATCGTAACTGGCCAAATGTTTTCAAATAAGAGTATTCCGAAGCTAATTTTACATAAAAAACAAAAAGAAATGTCATTTCATTCTGCATGTGCTCAAGGGTGCCTCTGCTCCATGGCTGCTGTGTTATTTTCATTAGAAGAAAGGATACAAGAAAGTAATATTGCTCTGTCGATGAAAATAATCCATAACCAACCTATAAATGAAAATTTGGGAGAGTTTATTCTGAGCTGAAATGTGAGGACCATGGCCAGGGGCCTTTCTTCCCAAAGGAAGAAAGGGCACCAAAGAAGTGAGGTATACAGAGTGGTTATATACCCCCAAAGAGGATGCTTTACATATGATTGAAATGTCCCTCCCACAATAGTCGCAAGATTGCCCTGTCGGCACAGCGCTTGATGGACACAGCAGGTAGTGGGTCTGCTATCTCGGCAGGTGCAACAGGAAGCAAGTCTGTGGAAAGATGCTTAATCCTTAAGGAAATGCCATCATTGGGAGGGGGAGGGAAGTTGCACCTTTATCTCAAGGGCCTTTGTTCTTGACATAGGGAATGTCAAAAGCAGATATACAATGCATGTTCAACGGCCATGGTCAGGCCCTTTTGGAAAGACAAGATCAGGCCGAATTAGGTTTACACCAAATGGCTTCCTCATATACTCAAATATATCATATTGCTTGCTATTTCTATTTGTCAGCTCAGGTTTGTCTGCCTCCCTGAAATCATGCAATAATTGAGATTTTCATTCTTCAACAAAAGGAGAGAATTTTGTTGCTTTTTCTGTTTAAAGTAAAAGTATGGAAATTAAGCAATAAATCACAGCAGGCCAATGTTTCTGGGTGATTATAGCACACCTCAGGAGGTACTTTGAAGCATGAGACCGAGTGGCTTTGTCCTCTTCAGGGACGTGTAATAATCCCCCAGAAAAGCACTGCCTGGAGTGTTGTATTAATATTATGAAATAGAATTTATACATAAAAAGGAAATCATGTAGATCTCTGCTTTTACTACACATTATACACATGGCAAAACATGAACAGAGTGTAAAAATGCAGGTTTTGAAAAGCTGTTTTGTTCATAAACCCAGTGAGATGTCTCCTACTGTTGATGTCTCAAAAATTTGGTGTGTTTCTTAAAATTGATTAAATGATTAAAACTAGACAATTGATCATAAGATAATTGCCTATGGTAATGTGGTTAAAATTTGATGTGTATGAATTTACTTGAAAGTGAAATAGTGTGAAAGGTGATGATTAATGTTTCATACTTTAAGAAACAACATCATTTATGGAAATACATGGTATGAGAATAAAATCCTAACCTGTAAAAGCCTCTCTTTTTGACAGTGCTTTAAAAGATCTTTCCATTATTGCAGGGTAATAGCTTGACTGTAATGTCTGCTGTTAAAGGAGCAAGTGCCTGTACAAATATTAATCTTACATTATTACTGCTAAATATTCCACTGATTTGAATATTAAAATGGCCCAAAGGCTCTTCAATAAAACATGTGATTGCTGAAATAGTGCAGTCCCTTTTATCATGCCAGGCATATTCCATACATATATTAACAGATTTCATAGTTGCTTAAGTTAAGTAAATATATTAATTTATAATAGTGGAAAAGCCTGAAGTTTAATTTTGTGCCTTTAGAAATGCTCTTCCCATTATATTTGAACTTATCGAGTACATTGCAATAAAATTTTGATTCCAGGAGTAAAGGTTTAACTCTTGAAACTTTGTAGTATATTTTTATTTCTAGAAATGCTGATATAGTATTTAAGAATACCTTTTTGAATAATAATAGCTAACACTCATATAGGAATTATTAGATGCTGGGCTCTGTTCTAAATACTGAAAGAGTTATTAGAACTTCTAATCCTTATAACAAAACTGTAAGGCAGAATCAGTCATTATTCCATTTTATAAATGAGGGAATTGAGTCTGAGAGTGTTTAAGTAAACCGCCCAAACTACACAGCTAGGAAGGGATTAAGCCAAGATTCTCATCAATGTGGTCAGATTTCATAGTCTGTCCTCTTATTTGCTAAAAATGTGTTTAACGAAGATGAATGCTAAATAAGCAAGATGATTTTTAAAAAAATATACAAATGTGGAATATTACTGTGTGAATAATAACATTTTGTGAAAGCATTTCGTGTCTGTGAAATGCCTCTCCATTTTGAGTGTGAATAAACTGAAGGAAGTGGTGAAAGTCATCTGTGAACTTTAATCCTGGGGTCCTATTTTAGAACATGTTCCTTGTAGTCTAGAAATGACTCATTAATGCTGAGTGGAGTGTGGAAAAGCTGAAGAAGTTACGTGAAATCGTTTATGCCTAGCTTTCCCTCTGCCAGTGCAAGATTAGAGAGACTTAAGCAAAGACAGATCAAGCATAATTTCAAAGCTGGCAAATGTTCCTCCCAGCTTCCCACTCCAGTCCTTGTTCTGTGCACTGAATTCTCCTAGGTTCCTGCTCCCTCTGTTCCCAAGCTTCTAGACTTCTCCATTTGCATCTCAGTTATTTAAAATTCTTATGACAGCTCACTCAAAATTAGCCTAACCCACAGAATCTAGATGTTAGGGGTTTTGGAGTTATTAAACCCAGCCATCTTAAAATACGTGAATCAGTTATAAGAACAACTACGAGAAATAAGTAGTCTTCAGCGTGCAGGATGCTTCTTGTTAACGTAGACAAACAAGTGTTTTGAAGTCAGACAAACCTGAGTTTATTTTCCAGCTCTGCTACTTTGGGGTAAGTTATTTCATCAGTCCAAGTCTGTTATATTATCTGTAAAATTGGAGAAAATAATATTTACCTCATTGGGCGATGGGGATTGATTTTTTTTTTTTTTAATGCACCTAAAGGGCTCACCACCTGGTAGATACTCCATAAACCAGGCTCCCCTTCCTCCTTTTGAATGGTCCCAGTGGTGGAGAACATATGACATTATGAGGCAGCTCATTCTGCAGAATGTCCTTGTATTAGGGTTAGCTCTCCTCCCTTCAGACCGTGTCTGCCGTTTCCTGGTTCACTTCTGAATCCTGCAGGACCTCTGACTCTTGTAGCCTGGTTAATTCCCAGAACCTCTCTGGACCTCAGTGTTCTCTGAAAATGGAAGGATTTCACATGCTGGTTTTCAGCATGCTGCCATCGATAAAATTTGGCAGTCCTTCGTTATGCTCTCAGGTTTAAGTCTTTCCTATTTTGCTACTCAGTAACTTTGAAGCTGATGACAATGTGAAAATGTTTTCCTTCCCCATAAACTTGACATTTTGGGGGGTTTATTTTAAGGAAGTAATTCTGATGATAATGTTTAAGCCAGGAAATGCATTTCATTTTCAAGCAAAGTCTTAAGCCGAATTTCAATAGCCAGTACAATTACAAGGGGGCATAGTTCCTGAAGAAATAGGGTTGAATATAGAGGACATCCTTGCCCTCCTGGAGTCAGATTTATCCTACTGCCACCTCTTCCCCATCACCAGTGTCTCTTGAAGTAGCTCCTTGGAGACTGAATGTCACGAAACATAATTTTAAAGCCACTCCTTTTAGTCAAGTGTCGGTTCTGGTGGGTCTTTCCATCACTGTGGCGAGCTGATGTAAGCTTCCTGTGCTGCTGGGGCTTAAAAGGAGGAAAGGTCTAATTTCCAAGCAGCCTTAGGCTGCTGCTTTTTCCTCACTCTTACTCCTCAAAAGACCAGTTATCCCAGTAGTTAATAGGAAAGCCTTTTATGAAAGTCCAACTTCATGTAAATAGAGAAAATGCAACATGTAATAGAAAAATTTAAGACTCCATTTTTAAGACACAGGGCACAAAATGCGATTAGGAGTGCTCCGTGAAGAGGATTTTCCCTTCAGTTGGTTTTCTTCCCATGTCTATGTTCAATGTCTTCTTTCCCAGGAAAGTGTAGAACATTCAGCCAATATTTTTGTATGATTCTTGTGAACGTTAAAATATCTCTGTCATCCTTTCCAAGGGTGGGGGACATTAACCCCAATGACTTGGAAATTTTAATGACTCTAAGTACATTTGCTTTAGTTAATGTTCCCATGTGGTTTCGATTGTATGTGGTATACTTTTTTCGTTTTCTGCTTTCATAAAATGCTTTTTAGTGTTTATCAATATGATGATTATATTTGAGAAGAGACCTGTTGCTTTATCTTGCTTATATATTTCATAGGATTGCTGTGTTACTCCATGAGTAAATATAACCACATATCACTACTAGTATCATTTTAAAATGATAAAATCATATATCTTCTAATGAGACTCTTATACACCAGGTATTAGTGTGCAGTATTCTGTCTTAAATATGCCTTGCCGTCGACTATTGTCTATATGTGTTAAACATTAAATAGATGACAGCACCTCAGTAATGTCTCTAGCTGTGACCTTCCATGTCAGAATTTTACAATCCAGATTTTTACTTGTGCCAAGTGAACACTAGGGAAAGCTGATTTGAAGTATTTTGCAGCTGTACAAGGACTGGCTTTATGTTTTTTACTACCTGTTTGCAAAGCTGTAAGCATTTCTCCACATTTTAGCTCCTTTTTAGCATTTCTGAACTCAGAATTCTCAGAAGGGAGAAAGAAATCAGTAACAATTTTTACAGCAGGTTTATATTTTTCAGTATGACTATAATTATATTTTGTTTACATACTTTTTATCCATAAACCTACTTCAATTTCCAAATTAGGGAATAAAGACTGAATAGTGTTACTATATTTTGACTTTCTGACTTATTTATCTTTTAGATATTATTATTCCCTTGATTAGATCATACATAAGCATAATTTTTCTGCATCTTATTGAGGATATCTTGAAATACACTTTCATCCTTAGAAGTATTCCATACTATTCAAATATTTCTTTCTTTCCATTTTGTTGCATATAACTTTTGAAATGCAGAATATAAAGTTTGATTTTTTTTTAAGTTGGCCATTGTTTTCTATTTAAAAGCCCATAGTTTTCAATGAAATATGCTTACATTCTATAGGAGACACCATTACTTGTCAATAAACACATCACAATGACTCTGTTACAGGCACGCAATACTTGATAGACTGTTAATGATCCATTCTGTGAGTGCCACAGACTTAATGATCCAGAGCTGCCCACTCCACAGCCATTCCAGCTACTAACTAGTCAGCCCCCTTGCTTGCTTTTTCTCATATCTTGATCAGCATACAAAACAATACTGAAGTTGCCTCTGCCCCTTCCCTTTTCTTCTTTCTATATTTAAATAAATGTCTTTCTCATTTTGTTCTTTCCCCTTTACACTAGTGTATTTTTTATATGTTCAAATTATATTTGTAGACTCTAAGAATCAATCTTTGCATATCAATCTGAATAATTGGTTGACCTATCTTCTCTAACCAGTTATTTAATTCAATTTTATTTGTCGTTGAATATTTTAGAGATATTCATACTATTTAATATTCTTAAATTTTCATATTTTTGGTTTGCTCAATTCTTTTGCACCTTTCATCTTATTTCATTCATTTATTAAATATTTTATTGAGCATCAGGCCCTAATCTAGGAATATAAGAGGTCATTCTTGCCTTCCAATAGCTCATGGTTTAAACATTTAAACTCTTGCAATTTTAGAACTGGTGTAATAAATGTGTAGGATACACTGGGAATATAAAGCAGAAAGCGATAGTTTATCTGGAGAAGGTCCGAATAATTGACAAAGGCAGAACTATTTGAGCAGGCTCTTGAAGGTTGAGTAGGCATATTTCTGATTTAAAGGGATGGGAGAAGGCATTCTAGGTAAACATATCAGTGTTTACAAAGACAGTCACATGAAATAAATTAATGAATCAACCTAGTGTCATGTGCTCCTGAACCTGCAGTTTGTGGGTGACGTGGTCAGAGAGGTGGTAGGTACCAGGAGATAGGGGGTTGTTTGATCTTTATCCTATAGGCAGAGATGAATAATTGCCATATGTTTCATTCATTTATCAGATTTCTTATCAATAACATATATTTTCATGTGGATTCTATTTATACCTATGTAAAAATAGATATTTTTCTGTGAAAGCCGTTGACTAAGGGAGTATAAATAACATTCCTGCTTTTTAAAAACAATTCCAATATAATGTGAAAGACATTAGGACAAGGATGACACAGAGTTAGGAGATGAAGGCTTGGATTACTGCTATACTATAACAAGGAAGAAAGAGTTTGAGGGCTATTTAGCTGTGGATTAAATAGGATTCAGTGACTGGATATGTAGGGAGAGGAAGCCTCCAAGATAACTGGTTTGGATAGTTGAGTGGATCTGTGGAGCCAATTATTAGGATAGAAATTTCAGGAGGAAGAATCAACTGGAGATAGAGCAGGGAAGGAAATGTTGAATATATTGGAGGGAGAGTTTTATGAGTGTGAAGTGTTGATCGAAAACCCAGGTGGAAAAATCTAGAACAATGCTTCTCAAGGTTTAATATACATACAGATCACCAAGGGATCTTCTTCATGCACAGCTTCTGATTCAGTAAGTCTGGGGTGGGGCCTGAGATTCTGCAATTCTGACAAGCTCCTGGGAGATTGCCATGCTGTCTGTCCATGGACCACACTTTGCAGAGCAAGGATCTAAGAGATAGTTGGGTTTTATACTCAACAAAGAAGTATGAGCTGGAGATATAAATTCACAAGTTCTCAGTTCCAGGTGGCATCTGAAGCCAGACTAGTGATTATTTATAAAGCTTACCCATAAAAAATTCTTTCCTATAAAACCAAAATTTGAGAGGTTAATAAAAAGCTGCAAATTATGCTATTCCTGACAGATTTAAGATTTTTGTTTATAAAGTATAGTTTTTTCATCAAATTCTGCCTTTTACTCCTTTATCCTATTAACCAGAGAAGCTCCAATTTGCAATTTTTTTAGGAGAAAACTTGGGTGTATTTTATGTGAAATCTCTTGAACTAATCGATTGACCATTGGAATCAGTAAAGGCCAACCCCTTTTTAAGTGAGAGAGATCTCATTCTTTTACCAATCAGATGAAACCTTTCTTAAAATATGATAAGAACAAATTGGCATGTGAGGAAACCCAAACATTCAGACTAACAGTACTTGAATTGAGGAAGTACGTATATAAATTGAAAAGAAAAGTAAGGCTGGTCCCTGTGGAGCAAGAACATCTGAGAAGTGAGTAGAGAAAGAGAAGCCAGCTAAGGAATTGGAGGATTGCTGAACAAGAAATAAAGCCAGGAATTCATGGTTATTGCAGTAAAAAGAAAACAGGGCTTCAGGGAGGAATTGGTCAACAATATTATGAGCCACAGTCAATAAAAGTAAGATGGGTTCCAGACAATATTCATTGTGCTTAGAATTTTTGCAATTATGCCATTGGTGGCCATTTCCAGGCAATTTCAGTGGAGGGAGAGGGTCAGAAGAAGCCAGATAGCTGTGGCTTGAAGATTGGATTGGGAGGTAAAAATTAGAAAGAATGAAAGGAAGTAGTTTTTTGTTTGCTTAAGGAATTTCAGTGTAAACAGTACAAAAGAGAGAGGAATAGTTCATAAAATCTCATTTTTAAAGCTATATTTTAATTTCATTATTCAGTTTTACTGACAACTAGTTTTTACTCCTTTTGGTATGAGAGACTCCAATACCTTAGGAAAAGGAATAGATTGGATGTAGAGACAAAGGTTTTAGTTTCAGTCTGTCATTAATAATCTGTTTAATAGAACTGAAAAGTGACTGTTGAAGTCGACTAGTCCAAATGGTATATTCCCATCTCTTCCTCATCTTTCAGGTTTTCATAGTAAGTCAGTTGAAATGAGAACTGCTTCATGGGTGGAACAGAGATAGTAATTTACTTTATCCAGTGAACCGTCTGCTTTAATCATGTCACTTCCAGAAAATGGGGCTCCCATCTCCAGAACTGCAGCTTAGTTTTTGGCAGAAAGTACAACGAAAGACAAAAATTACATTGCCTCTGATTAGCGATGTATTTAAATGCTGCTAAATGAAAATCAGAATTCAATACATGATTCCAGGTGGATCACATAAATTAAAAGTCTTGTTCATTCTCTCACTTTAACCTGGAGCTTGTTTGTCTTCTTCAGTTACTTTTTCTATCTTGGTGTTACTGACTGGTTTGTGATTGACTGTGAATTTGAAGAGTTTGGATGGTATTTTGTTAATTTTGGATTCCCAGGGATTAACACAGTACCTGGAAACTTGAAAGATGTTTTCTAGATACTTATTGACTCAATCAATCGATTACTTTATTACTTAATAAGGGCTTAAAAACCATGATAGAGTAGTAAGTTAGTTAAAATAGCCATTTTTGTGAATAAGTTTTGTGGGGCCAACAGGCAGTTTGGAAACACTAGTCAAAGTTATGAGATAATTTTAGTTCTATAAAATAAAGTTCTGTATCTGTATAGGCCTTCTTATTTTTAAAATGTTATAAATACATAGAATTTGAGAAATTTTTAGCCTGTTTTATGTGGGGTCAATGTGAAGGTTATACTATATGAGGTATAAAAACTTAGCAATATCTTTTTTGAGTTATATTTTTGTGTCTAGACTGAAAAGTGTTCCTTAAAAGTTTAGTATAGTTTCTTGATTTTGGACCATAATTCATTTGTAGAAAAATGAAATTGGATTGTTTCAGTATAACTCCCAAGTGGCAAATCATTTCAAGAGCTCTATGAATAGGTGCATTTGCACAATCTGATTGGCTACCCTAAAGGCAGAAGCAATTATATTATGCTAATGTGCATATTATGCTCAGAAATCTGAATTTACCATTCTAATACATCAGGGTATGTTGTCTTTTTAAAGAGGTAAGCTCATAGCTGTCAAGTTTTGTGTAAAGAGAGGTTTTAAAGATTAGAAATTGTCAGGTTTAGGAAGCTTGAAGCGTTCTTACATTTCATGATAATGACTGAATCTTTCCTTTGACAGTCAATACAGAGCTGAAAATAGTGATAGCCTTGATTAAGCATAACATGGCTGTAGAAACATTCTGGAATAGGCTTTTTGCATCTTTATGTGAAGTTCAAAACAACCTGAGGAAAATTATTTGGGAATTTGCTCATTAAGAGCTTGGCAGAAAAGCATTTTGTTTGCATTGCCTAATAAAATGGACCAGTAGATACATATTTTTTCCGAGTTTATGGTCTAAAATTTTGTGGTGCTTTTGTGACACCATTCACCAAGGATTTTTATTTATTTTATTTTATAGCTCATCAGAAGGTTTAACAGGAAGAATTTCCTTTAAAACTGAGTAAACAAAAGTAATGCTGCATCTCTTGCTTCAACCGAGAAACATGAAAAGATATATACTATGTATATGTACTACAGACTTTTCAGTTTTTATTTTTGATGGAGAGAAAAAATAAGTGATTTAGTGGTAAAAAAGACTTCAGTACATTTTTCTCAAATACTTTCTGGTATGTTCTTCAGTAATAAGTCCTGTAGCCAGATGGCTGTATATGAGAAATGACCTGTGTAAGTCAAACATTTTAATCTAACTTTTAGCAAATGTGATTCTGTGGATTAAAGAGGATTAGTAACTTTTATGTTAGAGCTGGGTTATAAATGGCGATTTTCTTTGGAAATTGATAGTTTATATAGTGCTTTTTAAGGTTATTGTTAGATGATGAAGGTAAGAGATTTGCCCCCTAGTTGTAAGCAACCCGTTGAGTTCACTGTCTTTGTCTATGACTATGATTATTCTTTTGTGTAAATAATATAATGTATCAAGAAAGGAGAGCATGGCATAATTTGATAGGAGAATATAATAAAATATAATGACATTTGCTAGTCCCTAATACTCCTACTTTGTTATTTTGTTAGTTCATTAAACGGTTTTCTCTTTCACTTTAATGTTTATTGATCCCCAGTGAATATGGAAGGCTTTACATAGCTCAACTCTTTAATTTGTTATTTCAGTAATTATTGTTCTTGTGTTATTTGTTAAGATTTTTTTATTAAAATGTTTTAAACATGGAATGTAAACTAGCAGGGAAGCATTATATTAACTTTAAAAATCCCTTGCTTTAATTTACAAGATATTTTCTAATCTCATTATGGGGGATTTAGCAGAATAACTCTCATTTACACAAAAACAGGCCAATTGGCCTCTCTATGTAGAGGAATTTGCACCTGCATTTTAAAGCACTAAGCCTTTTTAATATCCTTTTGATAAGGCAGCTTTTAGATTCATCCAGTAAATAGGTGTAGGGAGAAAATGTAAACACTTATTTAGGTGGTTAGAGACACATAAGTAATTAAAATGAGGTAATTTTATTTGTGTAAAGGGTTTGGGCTTAGTTTGAATCAGGCAAGTGTCAAGGGCTCTGCTCAGGGTTCCAACACCACCGCAATAACAATAAACGCTTGATAACCTTTGCTTGGGCAAAGACGTGCAAAGGAGTTAGGAGTCATGTCAGCCTTTTCAGAATCTTCTGCCACAAAAATGACAATAATGATGATGCTGAAATGCAATGAATTGAGGAAATGAAATACTCCTTGATGAAAGGAGGTGGATATTTACAGATTTTAGTCTTACTTCTTCAGGTGTTTTTAGTACTGCAGGGCATGTCATTGTGCTGAAATGCAATGATTTGTGGAAATAAAATAATATTTAATGAAAGGAGTGGGATATGTAGAGATTCTATTCTTACTGCTTTGAGTGTTTGCATTGTTTTATATTGTGAGGCTTTGGCAACTTTCCAAAAAATACGGTAAAACTAAAAGAGCTTAAAAATTGTCATTGCTTCTTAGGAAATTTTCAAATTCAATGGATTTGCTATCTTTGCTTTATTCAAGATATGTTGAAACATTAATTTTTAAATGTTATCTTGTCAAATTTGTTCTTAGATAGCTTATATTGTTACTGTTGTATAAGGTATCTTATTAAAATTAAATGTTCTAAATATTTGCTACTACTACATAAAAATGCAGTTGTTTTCTGTTATGTTGATTTTATATGCAGCAACCTTGTCAAGCAATTATTGAATTTAATTATGAATTTGTCTATTCTTTTGGTACATCCCTGCAGATAACTGTATCATGTGAATAATGACAATTGGGCTGCTTCTTTAACTAGCCATACCTCTTATTTGTTTTTCTTGTCATATTGTACTGGCTAAAATCTTTGTTAGATTTTAGAAAGAAATGATAGTTGCAAGCATTGCGTCAAGTTCCAAAGGAAATTCGTCTTGTTTTTCACTATCGACAATATTTATTGTAGTCTTTACTATATGTCCTTTACAAATTTTTTTTTGTATATATTCTTTTTCAGTTTTCTAAGCTTTTTTTTATAAATAGATATGAATTTTGTTGAATGTATATTTGGCATCCATCGAGATAATCATACACTTTTTCTTCTTTAATCCATTATTGAAGTAATCAAATCCTTAAATAAACAAAACATAATGTGGTCAAGTAGCATGATTCTTTTTATAAACCTCTAGATTCAGTTTGCTTTAGAATGTTTAGATTTGTATTTCTTAATGAGATTTGTTTATAATTCTATTCATAATTTCTTTGTCTGATTTTGGTATCCAAGTTATAATTATCTCGACAAATGAGTACAGAGCCTTCCCTTCATTTCTATTTTTTCCTCATTTCTATTCTCTTCTATAACAGATAACATTGGATTATCAGTTCTTTAAATAACTGGTAGAATTTTCCTCCATAGAGCCTGATGGTCTTTAGGACATGATTTTTTACTAATGATTCAATTTCTTTAATATCTAGGTGAATATTATCAAAGTTCCACTATTTCTGAGAAAGTGTTTTGAGTAAATTTTTGTTGAATTTTTAGCATTTTGCTTAGGTTCTTAAATGTACTGGAATATTGTCATTTCAGTCTATCACATCTATAATTATGTTCCCTGTTTCATTTGCCACATGGTTTTTATGACTTCTCCCTTTTCTTTATTAACTTTGCTAAATATTTGTTAATTTTATTAATTTTATTGAATTAACATTTAATTCTTTCCAATATTATGATCCTGGTATATTAAACTTTCTAATACAGTAATTTCTGCTCTTTTTAAAATTAGTTTTTTAAATTTCCTTTGAATTTGTTCTCTTATTCTTTTTCAGGCTGACAAATTTAGATGCTTAGCGCATTTATTTTCAGGCTTCTGTTAAAATATAATAATTTAAATCTCTATCTATTTTCCTCTAAGCACTGTGTGTATGTATTCCTCAAGCTTGGTAACACAGGACATACAGTTGTTGGTATTGTACAGTTTTCGTTTTTTTAATATGATTTTTTCTTTCACCCCAGAATCTCTTGGAAGTGTATAAATTTCCAAGCAAATGAGGTTTGTAAAAATGATTTTTTTCTCTTTGATTTCAAACTTTATTATAGTCAGAGTGTAGACTTTGTGAAATTCGTTGAGGTTTTTTAGTATGTGTTTAATTTTTGTAAATGTTTCAGTGGTTCTTGGAAAAACATGTTTCTTCAACTGCTGGGAGCACAGTTCATTCATGACCATTATGTCAGTCTCATTAATTAACTTGTTCACATCTTCTGTACTGTCCTAATTTTTTTCTTTGAGTCTGCATGATCTAACAAATAGTAAAAGAACTGTGTTAACAACTGCCACTATGATTTGTCATTTTATTCTAGTAACTGTGTCAGTTTTTGTTTAAATATTTTGAAGCTGTCTTATAAGTCCGTCTAAAATTAAGCATTTTGTATCTTTCTGCTGAATTGAACCTTGTATCAATTTGTAGTGACTCTCATTATTTCTGCTGATTATTTTCTTGTTGGTTCGTTTTACTACTTTGTTTCATGATTTACTTGGACATTAACATATCATGTTTCTTTTGTTTAGAATTTGCCTGACGTATCCTTTTTTGTCCTTTGACTTTTAACTTCTAATGTACTCATGTTTTAGGCATTTTTCTTGTTAATAGCATAAAATTGGGCTGTTGTTTTCTTTTATCTCCTCTAACACGTTTTTGGTCGGTCTATATTATACGGCACAAACTCGCAAGTGTCGCTACTGTACCTTAGTATACTCTGGCAGGAGAGTTTTTCCTGGTTTACTTACCAAGAGTGTTGCTTTTCAGGAGTCTGGTCTTCTGGGAACTAATTCTTGCAACCTCCTGCCTTTTCTGGGCCCTACGTTTTGGCTATGGCCTTCAAGAGTGGCTTGAATATCCCAAGTGGTCTACTTAAGATGAAGAGAGTTTTTAGGATTTACTTGTCTTTCTTTAGGCATTCTTGTAATTTTGGCCCCTGAGGGTTTCCTTCTCTGAATTTTCTGCCAACGAAACCATACATCTAATATTTTTAGGTGATCAGTACTGGGACTATTTTCCTCAAAATCTATTATCCTTTATTGCCAGAAACAAAAGGGGAATTTTTAAAAAATAACTAAACTATGTAGACTCAAAAACTTAGACTCCAAAGGAATCTTTAGAAGTGACCTAGCCAACTTTTTATTTATTCAGTCCCTCAGTTTCCTCATCTGAAATCCAAGAATTCTAATGCTTGCTTTGCAGCGTTAGTTCTTTTATTATGACTGGAATATGTGAACCCTCTGGCTAATCAAGAGTCACGAATTCAATAAGCGGTAATTAATATTACTAGTCATGAAGATTTATGTTAAAAACAGTATTTAAGTGAGGAATGCCTTGGAAAGGAACTGGAGGTGATGAAACACAAACTGCTAATGACACTAGGAATGAATTTAGGTTAAAATGTATGGCTTCGGGGCTGGCCGGGTGGTGCAGCGGTGAAGTGCCCCCATTCTGCTTTGGTGGCCCTGGGTTTGCCGGTTTGGATCCTGGGTGCAGACATGGCACCGCTTGGCAAGCCACGCTGTGGTAGGCATCCCACATATAAAGTAGAGGAAGATGGGCATGGGTGTTAGCTCTGGGCCAGTCTTCCTCAGCAAAAACATGAAGATTGGTGGCAGATGTTAGCTCAGGGCTAATCTTCCTCAAAAAAAAAAAAGTACAGCTTCAAATTTACGGTGATGCATGGGACAAAACGAGGAAATGTGATATTGTATGGCAAATTAGGCACAGTACTAAAGCTCAATTATTATTCAGCTTTTATCAAAAAAGAAGTGGCAACTTGAAAATTGAGACAAAACCAATTTAAAAATGCCTTTACCATCTCAAAGCTTCTACTCAGTTGAAATTTATTCACTGATCTTATGAAGATTTCACGTGTGTTTTTGATGGTACTTTCATTTTGTTAGCTCTTCGTAGCTTTTATTACTCTTAAAGAGTTTTCAGGCTCATACTGAGGGAACCAGGATAATGAACATGTGCATTATAATACAATATTGTCTTCTATTTTCTTTTTTCTGTCACTATTTTCTAGTGTGCAAGAAGAAAAAGCTCTTTAGACTTGAGCGTTTTATACCTGTTGTGGGTGCTTATGCAAATATGCTTGTGTACTGTGTCCATATGACTGTATAAACATGTGAAAGAGAAAGAGAACTCTCAAGAGCTTACTTTACCAAGATTTGTCTTCTTTATCTTTTCAGTTAGATGGAAATACATAAGAAAGAAACTCCAAGAGTTATGAGCCCAGCACTGCTGTTCACCTCATCGCTTAAGCTAGAAACTCTGGAATCATCCTTGACTTCTCCCCCTTTCCCTCACATCATGTCCAATCCATGAAGAAATATTCTCATTTCTGACATAAGAATACATATTGACTCATTTTTCATGATGTTCAGGGCCACCGTACCCCTCAAGGCCACCATCATCTCTTCTTTCCTGGCCGTGTCTTGCTGCTTCCGTTCTTAAACTTCTCCAGCATATTCTCTCTCTGCAGAGCGGCCTGAAGGATGTCTTTGAAACTTTTGCCAGATTATGTTATTCTTTACTAAGATTCCTCCAGTGTCCTCGCATCACACTTAAACGAAAGCACAAAACCCTTGCAGTGGCCCCTAAATATTCTCTCAAAAAAATTTACCATGCTTTTCTTTGCTTTATTCCAGCCAGGCTGGCCTTCATGCAGTTCCTGAAATGTACCCCTCTAGATACGCACACGGCTCTGTAGCTGCCTCTGCCAGCTTCTTTTCCGTTGGCCTGTATTAGTTTGCTTCATAGCACTTATCATTACCTGACATTATATTTTGTGTCTTTTTTTTTTTTAATTGTCAATGTTCTTTAGCCTAGCTGCATATCTGAATCATATCATATATGAATCTCCTGGTTGGATGGGTGAGAGGAGATATCCTAGGCATTAGTAACTGATAAAAACTCTACAGCCAGGGTTGAGAACCAGTGTATATTTGTTTTGTTTTCTTCTCCTCTTCATAGACTATAAGCTCAGCAGAGGCAAGGGCATTATCTATTTTGATCACTGCTCTATTCCTAGTCCTCAGAATAGTACCTGGCACATAGTAAACTTTCAGTAAATATTTATTCATAATTTTAAAAATTCCTTAGTTAGTCTTTTGCATCTAGAACATGCAGATAAAAATGCACTATTGGCTCTATGGAATTCAGTAATACCCTCATCCCTTCATCAGTTCATTCACTCCTTTAAGAAATGCTTATTTGGTGCATTTAATGAACCAGATAATATTCTAGTCTCTCAGAAATCAAGAGTGAAATTAATAAATATCTCTGCCCATGTGGAGCTTCAGTTCTCATCTGTGGTACATTCTGTAGATAATTGTAGTTTTAGCAATAAGAAAAATCTAAGACTTTTATTTATTGATTGATTTACTTACTTTTTGAGGAAGATTAGCCCTGAGCTAACATCTGCCACCAATCCTCCTGTTTTTGCTGAGGAAGCCTGGCCCTCAGCTAACATCCATGCCCATCTTCCTCTACTTTGTATGTAGAACGCCTACCACAGCATGGCTTGCCAAGCGGTGCCATGTCCACACTGGGGTCCGAACCGGCGAACCCCGCCTGCTGAGGTGGAACGTGCACACTTAACCTCTGCGCCACCCGGCCAGCCCCAAATCTAAGCCTTTTAAAAGAATTTTTTATTATTCAGTGTTCTATCTTGAAAAAAGCCACTTAACCTCTTTAGGACTAGTCATAAAATTATTTTAAAGAATCCTTCTCCTTTAATTCAATGTAATTGGAACTGCTATTTTTGTGCTACTGTTTAAAACAACTTCCCAAAGTAATTTCAGAAGATTCTTTCTTTCTTAAACTATGACTAATTAAAAGAAAACCAATTTTCTGCAAAAGAAAATAATTGGATTGTAACAGATTTACAAGGCCCACTACATCTGTCTTAAGATAAGCTCATAGTCTACAGAATAAAGCCAGCCGGAGTGATAACTCTGGGATGTCCTGGATGGCAAAAGTGTTGGAATCATTTAAAAGTTCATTTGAGTTTGCACAATCTAATAATTAATTTATTTTTTCATCCATCTATTCAATAAACATCCTCATGTGCTGAGAAGCACTAGGTGTTATTCCACGTCGTAAGGTTATAATACATTTCTTAAGAAGCTCATTCTATCATACTAATTTTGTCAAGAAATAATAGCAAATATCATGTCAAAGGCAACATAAACAAGTAATGCACATTGCAAGGAAGCACATAGTATTGAACTTTGCCCCTGCCCTTAATAAGCTCACAAAATCTCTCCCTGTTTTGAGGTCCTATAGCAGTCAGTTTATTATGTCAACTGACAGTCTGCTTTTATTCTGTTTATCTGCTCATGTTACCCATTCCTTTAACTCCGTTTGGCTTATACAGATGTGTATTTTATATATATTACACTTACTTATGTATGTATTCACATTGCATGGCATACCACATTCACTTGATACATACATTTTATCAAATTACATAGAATAAATTAAAATGACCATAAGAGTTATAGTCATAAAAATCTACAGTTAAGTCTGATAAATCCAGATGTATATCACGCTCAAAGTCTTCCACAAAAGCTAAACAATTTCAAATAAATAACTGTGCTCAGGTATAAGACAAAAAGAGCCAGAGGTTGGAATTAACAGGATACAAAACCAGAATCTCTAGAAAGATCAAAATGTTTGTAAGCATTGTAGTGACAGCATATTAAACACAATTTGGTGAACCATGTGCCTTGCCTCTGAGATAAGGGCAGAGCAGTGGTTTTTAGAGTGAACCTAAACACCTGAGCTCTTGGAATGCGGGCTTTTATAAATTGCTGTACATCTTCTTGAGGCTTACAGGTTAGTATTTTCCCTGTGCATGAAAGCAAGATCTCAACATTTAACAGGAAAGCATCTTGGGTTCAATCCTGTTACCTTCGTCATGGAAGGATTTGGGAGAAATTCCAGGAACGTTAAAAATTTGCAGCTTATTGCCTATCCTTTCAAATCTTGGATGGCTTTCTGTTCCTTTTTATTTCGGGAGGCAGATGAGTGTAGGAGACAGAGTGTGGGCTCCAGAGTCATGGAAACCGGAATTTCAAAACTGGTTCTGTCACTCACACTTGTACCACTTTGGAAGAATTAACTGGTCTACTCTTCAGTTTCTCTCTCTGTAAAGTAGGAACACCATTTATATCTCACAGGTCTTTTTGAATGAATACATTGGACATTCTTTGTCCAATGGTAGAAAATGTTAAGGATGGTAGACAAATGTTAATTTTTTCTTCCATCTCTCTTTCTTGGACATTATATCAATTACTCAGAGTTTAATTTCCTGTTCTTCTCATTTGGGTCAGTCTAGGTTATTGTTCCTTTAAGATTATATTCAAACCTATGGGTGATACAACAAGCAATTTATTTAATAAATAAGGGCATTGAAACACAAGAAAAGTAACATGATTTCAGAGTGAAGGGCAATTTCTTAAACTGAGAAAATTTAGCTTTATATAAAAGTCACTGCACTATTCTTGCTCTTCTCATTTCTCTTTGGACCAAACAAAAAGTCAGCCTAGATTTGTATTCATCTTTAGAACTGACTAGATAACTTGGAGCTCTGTTTTTACTCTGATATTCTTTGAGATTATTTTGGTCATGGACACTAGAGTAACTAGCAAATTATGTAAAAGATATTAAAGGTCATTTTATCCATGGTAAAAATCTACAGGGGAAGCTTGTAAATGACTTAGGTTGACTACTTATCTTCGCAACAACTTTAGCTTGTAGGCGGATAATCAAGCCCATAGGACAATGTAATGTACATTTTTTGTGACTGCAAAATGTTAATACATTAATGTTTGTTTTAGAGGAAGAACTGCCTCAATAAATACTTTAAATTAAAAAAAATACAAAGCAAAACTGAATACCAATTTGATTTATGCTCATAAAAGCATACAGCACTGATAAGGCCTTTCATTCGGTGTATTTCTTCTGTGTTTATATGAGGAATTCTGGGAGCTTTTTTCTTCTAAAGTATTGAATTTTATTTTCTTAAAATTCTGTTTTATAGTTTAACTCATATTAGCGTACTTCTCTAACATATGTTTCCTGGGTGTTAACAATAATTCAAACAAATAGGGTGTTAGCTCTAGCATGATGTGGAACACAGTCTTATGTACTTGAATTTCTGAAAATAGATCCTTAGAAAACAACAATGTGGAGAATATCCTGCAATGTAATTTTAATGACAAATGCCTGAACTTTTGTTGTATTACTTTACAAAAGAATACCTTCATTTAACATATTTCAGAGACCTCTTAACTGTCACATTTCTGCTCACACTAAAAGCTATGAGTAATTGTTACGAAGAAGCCTGTTTTTGTTGTAATGGATAAATAAGTAGTATGTATTTATGGCTTGAAGGAAACATCATAGTTAAATGAAGAACTACCTTTAAAAACCCAATATCCACGTTGGTTTAATGAGAATATATTATGTTAATATTGTATTTATAAGCTGGAAATAATTATTTGAACACATTATTTAACTTAATCTTGGTATATAGATATAAGATTATTAATATATCTAGTGAAAATTCGCTATTTTAAAGGTTTTGTAAATATTTAAATAACCTTACATATTATGCTATGTACAGGAATATATATGTTAACTAATTTAACTTAGAAAAGCATTAAATAACCTGAATTTTAAAGTGAGGTTAGTAGTAACAATAATAATGATGTAATGGGAGATGTTACATTGAGTATCTCAGAAAACATTTTTTAAGAGAGTTGAGAGACAGAAATTCTTTGTAAGGAAAGTGGTGTTACATAATACCTAAGTGTATAGCTTGTGGAATTCAACAGTCTTAGGCTCAATCCTTGTTCTGTCACTTACCACTTGGGACTTCAAGCCAGTTCCTCATATAAGCCTTGGGTTCCTTGTATCAGAAGAGGTATCATAACCCATAAATAGTAGGATTAGTAACCAAGATAATGTTTGTACTGCAAAATTCTTGGCAAAGAGTAAGCAGTCAATAAATAATAGTACTATGATAATAATGTTAATAAGTATCACTTTAAAATAAAGGAAGTTATATGGTTAAAGAAATTTTGGAAATGCTGCATACAAAAAAGATGAACAGCTTTTTTTTTCAGCATTCCTCAGAGCTTTCAGGATGCTAATGTGCATTGTGGCTCTCTTAAAATTCTACAGTTCCCAAGTTTAATTAACTATGGAGCTGCCTTTTTTTTTTTTTTTTTACAGAGCATCTCCTGGGACTAGTGTTCTTCTCACACACTTTCTTAAATGATTTTGTAAGTAAATATCTACCTATTAATTGTAATTCATGTAAAATTAATATAGCGTAGGTTTTCAACTGCTTGAGTTAAAAAAATGTAAAATAATAAATGTCACACGTCAGAATAGTGAATGTTTAAAAAACTGTTTTCATGAGCATGACAGTCTCATTACCAGAATTTTAGGAATAAAATTTTCAACTGCACCAAAATTAGTCTTTCCATTCTAGACGTGCCTAAATCACCAGAATATAATATTCAATTAATACCGTCTATAATTAATAAATGTTATATATCAACAAAGGTGATCTATTTATTTATACTTAATTTATGTTACCAAAAGTATAGCATTATAGTACTTGAGATTATTTACTGTCACAATTCTCTTTAGATCTCAAGAGTTTCCATTTTTGTAGAAAAAGAATTATAAAAACTAAGAAGCAGTGATATGACTATTATCTTGCCCTCCAAAAAACGTCATAGATAACTTATATAGTTGATTATAAAACAAGGCTGTTCAAAAGGATCATTAATTATGTATAAACTTGAAATTTAAGCCTTAGAATCTCAAATAATGTCTTTACCTTGTGTTGTATTTGTTCTAATTGGTCTGCCTGTCGTCTACAGTTTGGAAAATACACCTTCCACCTTGCACCAGAGGGATACACTTTATCAAAAAGCTGATTTCCCTTTGCTTTCAGGATAACTCCCAGCTCCTGGACACAGCACAAGACTCTGCACTGCCTTGCATCTGCCTGGCTCTCCATCCCCATCACTGAAACTCTTGCCGTGCACTTCATCACTTTATGGTCACCCGTCACTTAGATTTTATAGGTCCCTGCACACTTTACGTTATTTTCTTTCTTTGCCTCTGGGCCTTTGTGTATATTGTTCTTATTGGCAGCTAACTACAGCTCGTTGTTTAAGATTCCACATAGATGCTGCCAGTTCTAGAAGCCTTCTCTAACCCCTGAGTCAAAAACTGGATTTAATACCTTTCAACTCTGTTCCCATTTCACACTATTACTTCTATTATTTGCAGTGACCATGCTGTATTTTAATAAACTGTTCGAGTGCCTTTTTGTTCCTAAGAGTGTCAGCTTTTTGAGAGAAATATTGTGGCTTATTAATTCTTAGTATCTCATTGGGATCTCGCTCAGCCTATGGTTGTTATTTGTTATTGACCTCACTGAGTATTAGGAAATATTTCCATTAGGTGGATTAACCTTACAAATTTGTGAACCCTCCAAGTTTTCCATGTCGTATCTGAGAGTGTTTCATCTACTAAACCAGTATTCCTACGTGAAGGCTGTCTTATAGCGTTGAAAGATCGTCCTTTCAAACCCTGAACTTCCTTTTCCCAAAGATATCGGCTCACCCACTGATTTTTCTGAATTATTCTAATACCAACTGCATCTTATTCAGGCACTTGCTGGTAATGAACTTCTCAGACATGCTGAGCCCAGTAATATCCTTTGAATTCCTATGTTCTCTCTCAGCCCCCTTTCTGGGAGAGTCTCAGAGTGTTCATCAGCCCCCACGGTGCCCAAATTGATCTTCATTGACATGACCAAAATCATGCAGAGGGTACTATATTAGATAATTAAAAAACCAAGAACTTCAAAGCAATGTTAGTTTTAAATACGTACTTCATTTTTCTCCTGCTACTTTTTTCTTTAGCCTAAATCAATCACTCTCATGGCATCACCATTCCATTTTGCACTGTCAATTGCAGGGAAATGCTATTTCTAGGGACTCTTGGAGAATAAGAGGCCTCGGGAGGAAGATGAAGGCTGGGGCACATAGTGTCCTAAGTTGCCATGTGTATCTATTTTAAATTACCTTTGACAGTCTACCTCTGGTCATAATGATCTCCTGCGCTCCAACAAACCACTCCTATCTACCCGGTCCTCTCCCAGGCTCCTGTCAGTAAATAAATGCTCACATTCTCCTATGCTCGTGCCAACGTGACCCCTCAGAGTTGTAGCCACAGTCAAGTTTCCTTTGAGTTCCACATAATTCTGCTTCTAAAAAATAAATTCTTCCTTTCCACTGTCCTGATGTGGGTGGGAGGATGGGGAAATGAGAAAAAAAAAGAAAAAGGAATATAAATAGCCAGGGGAGAATATTGCAATGCTTTAGTTGAGCCTGGCAGGTATGTAGAGTTGTACACTGCACATAAGGCGAAAATTTCATTTTTATCCACTTTCATCACATTTTCTTTAGTGAACAGAAGGAGGAAAAAGAGAGTATGACTTTGTACTAATTAGAACAACAAAGATAAAAATGGACGTTTTGAGATTGGATGTTTTATGGGCACCATTTGTTCTTCCGTTTTCTTCTGTTTTTATCCAGCACTGACTGACTTCTTTTGACTTCTTCCCCTACCTGGATCCTCACCTCATTTTATCAGCTGTCTTTAGCTGCTTCTGACCTATCTCACAAGCATGGGACGTGGCAAGCACAGGTGTCAGCAGCTCTTCACAGCTGGCAGAGCTGTGCTTTCACTTGATTTTCCCCCATTAAAAAGAGAAAAAAACAAACACCTGTTTTGACTCATCTCCCTTCCTTTGCTCCAATTGCAAATTAAACTGACAAGCTGGCTGGACAGTGGCAGAGGGGGCTTAGTTTTCAGTCAAATTATTTTTGTCTCTTTTTTGCCAGTGCATTCTCTTCCTGTCACTTCCTCCATCTATGTTTTTGACAGCTGGAATTATTTTTATTGCACATTTCAGGCTCTGCTTTTAATAGCTAGAATTTTTTTTTTCACTTCCCAGATTTAACTACCCTAGAATGACTGATCCTTGGATGGAGCTATGTTCCCAAAGTTACAAATATTTACCCTGGATTTCATTAATTCTCTGAGAACATAAATGTCTATGCTATGGCAATACTACCAGGTGTTGAGACCAAAGATAATGACAAACCCATAGTACCTGTAATTGAATAGCTCAGCTTGTAACTGCTGGTTAGATACAAAACAAACGGATATGTAGAGATGGAGGGAGACCAACCTGGAAGTCCTGAACGGATGTCCTCTTCGGTTGCATGTGAACCGTCGTAGACTAGTCCCTGCCCTAAGTGTTAGGATGCCACTTGTATGTTTGTAGATGGTAGGAAGATCTTTGACGACTACTTTGTCCAAAGAATATTTTTATCTTGAGATTGTGCTTTTTATAAACAAAAGAAACCTTCTGCATTTAAAAGTAGAATGATTAAAAAAAGACGGAAGAAAAACTTAATTTGGGGCGAACTATGCTAATTTTGGATCTAAATGAAATCCAATTTAGGATATTATATAAGGATCCATATGCTAACCTTTACAAAGATGGGGAGAACTTAGAAGAGGAACTGACTCTGAAATGTAGAGGGAAATGGGATGGCTTTGGGAATCTCCAGGCCAGTTTCTGTAGTTGACAAGAAAGGGACCTCCTTATGTTTGAGCTCTGATTGTTTCTGTTATGGAAGATAAAGAGAAGGATTCAGGTACGAACGTCTGCTACATAATGATATCATCACATAAAAAGTTTGACAAAAATATCAGTACTTCATATTACAGTTCCGTGAAGTTGTTATTATTAACACTACTCTCTTCTTTTCTTTCTTTTTTTTTTTTTTTTACATGAGAAATGGTTCAGATCAGTTTTGTAGGGGAGGAAGACATTTCCTCTTCCCAAATGGGGTTTTGTCTGGCCGGAGAATGAATTAAATTCACATGAGACAGAATAGCAAGAGAAAATTAAACAAAGCTTTATGAGGAACCATGGCCCGGGGCCTTTCTTCCCGAAGGAAGAAAGGGCACCGAAGAAGTGGGGTACACAGAGTGGTTATATACCCCCAAACAGGGTGTTTCACATAGGATTGAAATGTCCCTCCCACAATAGTCACAAGATTGCCCTGTGGGCACATTGCTTGATGGACACAGCAGGCAGTGGTCTGCTGTCTCAGAGGGCGTAGCAGGAGGCAAGTCGATTGTCTGAAGCTGGGCGGTCACAAGTGAGCGCAGCAATCAGTTCCTAGCCTAAGGAAAGATGCTTAATCCTTAAAGAAATGCCAAAGTTGGGAGGGGAGGGAAGTCAGCTACAGGAGGTTACCAGACTAGCACAATAAAATGCAGATTTAAGTCCTTGCCTTTGGTATTGATTAAGAGTTTTTAGAGAGAAGGTCATCTCCTTTCTTCTTCCTGGTACAGAGAGGGAGGCAGCTTTTACAGATATTTACCTTACAAATGTACATGTGTCCTAACAAAGGGCAAGTTCCATTCCTCAGAGCCTCCTTGCCTGTCCCAGTTTATCAAAAGCAATCAGCCTCAAATAATCCTGATGCCAAACAGACATATCTTGGGGTGGCCAATTCCAGGTCCCCACAGTTTCATAGTTCCAGGCACTGGTGTTTGCTAGGGCCAGGTTTTAATGTAGATATGTTTGACTTTTACTCTTTTCACTAAAGTAATTTCTGAAGAGGTTTTCCAAAATATCAATGGTATAACCCAGGAGTGTGCGCTTAACAGACATTATAGGCAAATCTGATGAAGGTGGCATAAAGATGAAATGCTACACTTAGGAGTTCTGACTTATCTTTTGTATCCTCACCACTTATCATTCTGGACAAGGCATATTAAGCACTGCCTTAATCACGGGACTGTGTGAAGTGCTGTACAAAGAGAATTATGTAGGCCAAGGCTCAGCTTTCAGTGCGTTTACTATGAGATAGGTATGGAAATCGAGAATAATATTTGAAACTTATTAGCATTTACTGTGTGTCAGGCCCTATAGTAAGTGCATTACGTAGACTCTCTCTCAATTCCTAAAACAATGCAATGAGGTAGGTACCATTTCTATTCCCATTTACAGATGAGAAGTTTGAGCTTGGTACAGCAAACCAACTTGCCCTGTACCCTAGACTTGTGTATAACTCCAAATGTAGACTAGGAAAATGTAATGATGCATACTAATAGACGACAAATAGACAAAATGCGTGCATTTCATTAGAGTAAAGAAATGTTTCTTTGTAACAATGGAAAGAGAGGCTCCACAGGAGTAGATGTCTAGATTGGGGCTCCTGGAAGGACATTTCTAACCTTTCTTTGATGATCTATTTATTAACTATGTGGCATTGGGCACATGATGTCGACTAAACTCAATTTCTTATTCTGTAAAAACGTGGATAATAATCACTGGCACCAATAAAAAGCATCAATGAACTTGTATATCCACACCATCATTTCCTCATCTTTCCAAAAGTAATGTTTGCATTTTTTAAGAAAAATTGCAGAGAAAAAAATCCCCAAATAGCTATTCAAGCAATAAGTAAAATTAAGACACACAGACTTACTTTTTAAAACTTCAGAATTTCATTATATCTCTTCTAATTCTTCTTCATTGTCCAGAACCAGTCCCTCTGTCCTCATATTCCTCATTATTACTAAACCATAAGATGGTTCATTTGACATATTTTCTTTGAGAAACAATGAAAATAAAAGAGTCAGGCCTTGGGCAAAGTATTAATGTACTTAATGAAGAAATAGCTAAAATTATTAATTAATGATGTAAAATGATCTTTATCCTCCGAGTATAGTTTGTAGAATTAAATTAGGCTTTCTTTAAGCTTCCACACTTAGACCATGTAGGTTTTGAACTGAAGAAAATGATAGTAAATGTTGTTTTTTAACTAGTTCACTTTCATATAGGAAGCTGTAGTTTTGGCTCTCTACTCTTCTTTTGTCTACTGGCTGCAAGACTTGATTTCTTATATGCATTTTTTCAGCTGGTGATGATAAGATGATCAGTAACTTAGCATAGCAGTCTCAGGAAAAGGTCACAGCTGGTGGAGAGAAGTGACCTTCTTTGGGAGCACCCTGGCTTCCTCTTCTGCCAATCAACTGAGCTCACAGTGAGCTTGACCCAGAAAATTGGTCAGGTTAAATAGGAAAGGAGAACATTTCTTCTTTTTTCTTTTTAATTTTTTTTTTCCTTTTGACTTAGAAGTAGAAAAAGAGTTTTAAAAGGATTTAATGCCTGAATTCGCTCTGGGACACTAATTTCAAAAAAAGAACTCCAAACTGGGAGAAACATATGAGAAGTTATGAAAGAAATGATCAGTCTTATAAATGAGCCCAAAGACATTCACCATCACCAGTGAATTCTGACCGGCGTTTGTTTTTCTAGGGTAAACTCAAGTAGCTAAATGACACCTCTCCTTTTTCTTTCAGTTGCTGGTGTTAATGTTTACTCTCCTTTCTCATGAAAGGAAGCAATTATTTATTTTTAAATGGAGATTTTTGACCCTTAGAAGGAAAAGCATTAGACCTCACTAACAGTAAAGAGATATATGGAGAAATATAGGCTTATTAAAACATACAAAATAATTTGCACCATTAACTTTGACCTTGATCTCTCACTTTAGACTCTCATCAAAAAGCGGTTAACAATGTACTTGTCCCCACTGTGCTCTGTAAGGAAGGTAAGGATGCTTCAGAGACTGTTGGGCACTGGGTCAAAGGCCTTGTGAAAGGCAGGCTAACCTTGTCTTTGCAAACTAGCTTATTTTTACATGGTTTTTACTGCAGTAAGTCATGACAGTACTTTAGAAACGGAGATTCACCTCCACGTTATTTGAGTTGCTAGTACTATTTTTAGTGGGACTTTTTTGAAACATTTTTCTTCTGATTTAATTGTCATGTTCTCCCTCATCACATTATGCAGTTAGGTACTTTGCTAATTACTGGGTGCTTAATGTCAAAACGCATAATGTGCCTGAATGGAGCCCTCTCTTTTCTCTCCAGCACCCTCAGCAGCATTACGTGGTATGCGGACCAGGAGATGGTGTGAGCACGACAGTTAGCTTGGTGGCCGTGGTACTTATAGAGAAAAATAATTATTCTGATAGAACATATATTACATTTTGTGGTGGAGAATTATGATTATAGGCGTTTAAAATGCATGGAATGTTTCTACTATACCTACGTGGTCTGGAAGGCCTTTTCTACACAAGGCTTATTTATTCTCAGAACTCCAAATGTACCATGTCCTTTTAACACATTCTTGGGGGCTGACAGAGCTGGAGATGCTTTCATAGGCTAATGTCAGTGGACACACCGAAGTGCCAAAGTGCATTAGGAAAATGGAAATCTATTCTGCTTCACGGTTGAATTTACCCTTCTCTAGAGACTGAATTTATTTGCATATTTTATTTCAAATATATGTGAGTTACACTGAGGAAGGTTTGAAATTAAATAAATGCCATGATTAAATGACAGACATGCAATGGCCAACTTGATAGCCTATCATAAATTTTCCTGTTCATAGGAATTTAAGCCTCTGTTGTTTTTTGGTAAAAAAGGTATCTGTCCTGTAAAAGCGAGTGAAATTTTATTGAAAAATGTTGGCCACTGAAAGCTATATTTGAAAACTACTATTTGTATTACTAATACATGAAGAGAATTAAAAGACATGTTGAATCAAAATATAGATAATTGCATAGCTGGTTTTGCTAAGTCGTTTCTTTTTCTAAATATTCTTTCCTGAATCTGTGTGTGATTGTCTGCTGCTGAATATTTTGAAATACTTGAGTCACTGGAAACATTTTACAGATGATCAGCTTACTGTTTAAACAAAAGAAATATGGAAGCTGGATTTATTAAAAACAAACTTGTATTTATTATGACCATACATTTATTATAACTCAACTAAAACTCTTTAAAGCAATTCAGATCCAAGTTTTTAAAACAATATTTTATAAATTTCAAATAAATATAAATCTAGATATGTTTAATTATAAAATGTGGAATGCTGAATTAAAAAATCAGAGTATGTCATCAGTTAGGATTTGTATTTATGGCTTAGAGTCATGCATATATTGTGATGATTCACTTCTTGATCTTGTTTATATACATTTTATATGTAAGTATATATATGTGTGTATATATATATAGAATGACGGGCAAAGGGAAAAGAAAAGGGAAGAATAAAATGTGGCTTAAAGCAGTTATTGGTTATGGGGTGTTCCATTACCCCTATTGCTACGGACTGAATGTTTGTGTCCCCCCTACAATTTATACATTGAAACCCTAATCCATAATGTGATGGTATTTGAAGATGGGACCTTTGGAAGATAATTAGGTCATGAGAGTGGAGCCCTTGTGATGAGATTAGTGGCCTTATGAGTTGAGAAAGGAGAGCTTGCCGCCTCTTTTTCTCCACCATGTGAGAACATAGCAAGATATCCATTTTGTGTGCAAACCAGGAAGCGAGCTCTCACCAGAACCGGACTGTGCTGGTCCCCTAATCTCAGACTTCCCAATCTCCAGAACTGTGCGAAGTGCACTTCTGTTGGGTAAGCCACCCAGTCTATGGTATTTGTTATAACAACTGACTAAGACACTTATTTTCTCTGCACTTCTTTCCTTCTCACGTAATGAGACGTGCTGATTACATAAACTAGAAGAAATGGAGGAAAGTGTACCTTTATTTTTCTACCCATTAATCTCTCAGTCATTTATCTATTCATTAATCTCTCCCTTACTCCGTGAAAAATGGCTCATGTAAATGAGCTATAAATCTGTGGTACTACCTTGACTATACAATGCTATAACAAAAATAAGTAAATTATATGCTTCGCAACGATTCTGAATTGGAATAAAACATTATAGTTCTGTTCATTCCAATCTTTCAGGTTTTGCCTGCATTGAATTGCTTCTGGAAAAAAGAATACAGTGTATATTCCTTCAACCTGATGTTTCTATGTAAAATTTTATATCATTTTTCATACCATGCTTATTTACATAAGCCCAACAAAATAAGGATGTCTATCAGTATAACCAAGTTCAGTTAATATGACCTAAAAACAGGATTTAATCCTATATTTCAGTAGCTTCATGACTTTTCCATGGCCTTTTTCTTTTCCAAGTTCCCCATTTTTCTACCTGCTTCATGTTATCCAAATATTAGCTTTTTATTTTTTTAATGTGTTTACTTGTGCAATGCCGTCCTTCTCCTCTTTCTTATGTTTTTCTTTTCCACCAATATTTCCTCTTTGTTTATTTAACTTTCTAATTAAATTCTGCCAAGATCCCTTTTGAGTGACATTGCGTGTTTGCTGGCAGGCTGCATTTTGCGGTGCTGCTTCAGCTTGAGTTTAGGTACAAAAATGTTGATATTTACAAAGCATCCAGCAAAAGTCAATATTGTACCAGGCAGAGCAGAACAGCAGCTAAATTGTAAAGCCTAACCTGCAGACCCAAAACTCGGGTAGGCTTTAAAGCCTTCAAGGCCAAAAGGAAACCTTAAGCATTTGAATAAGTCTTTTAGGTTATTCCTGAATCAGAGAAATTTCTAAGGAAGCAAATATCTGAACATAGAATTGAATTTCTTTCTAGCTTTTTAGAAAATCTCTGTTTTTAATTTGCTAACCTTGAAAGTGTCCATTTGAATGTTGTCTAGTTTTAAGTGCTACTTTCAATCCACTTTATAGGTTAATAACAGGTATAACCTCTCAAAATGTTTTTATTCTTGCGCTATTTAAATTGTAGCCCATTAGCAGCAATTATTTTTAGTAAGCTTAGCAACATGGAGCATTTTACATTTGATGTGTCCTTTGCATTGATTTAAGGAAACCAGGAGAGCTCTATGGTCAACTCTTTGGTGCAATTTGTAAAGAATAATTAATGAATTGCTGAACTGCATTTTTTAAAGTATTGATTTACACTTAAGAGTAGACAATCCATATGACGTTATTGATTAGCAATATGAATACTAAATTTTTTATATCATTTCCTCATGTTATATGGTTGCATTATTCCAACACTCTTCCACCCGTTTCTTTAAACTCCTGTTGAACATTTAGTCTATAGACTATACAATGAAATTCTACCAAACAATTATGTGCTCTCTTTATTGTTCTCTAAATGATTATACCTATCACTTTGCTGGACTGTAGGCTCCTGGAAG
This sequence comes from Equus quagga, assembly GCF_021613505.1. Classification (NCBI taxonomy): domain Eukaryota; kingdom Metazoa; phylum Chordata; class Mammalia; order Perissodactyla; family Equidae; genus Equus; species Equus quagga. Next base: position 9,799,793 of record NC_060284.1, on the reverse strand, counting down.
CTGCAGATTCTATCACATTGCTGACGCAGACAAGGCGTTGAGTAGCTCCTGTTAGTTAGTTAATATTAGAGTCGTCATTTTGTTTTCCCAGGTAACACTGTTGAATTGTGCTTTACTCGTTCTCTATAGTCTGAGAACTATTAGGAATTCAATGAAGGGAACTAAACAAAAATATGTAATTGGAAGAAGAGCAATAGTTACACATTGCTATACTTTAAAAATTTTTATTTTACATTTTTCTAATTTTAGAACAAATTTTCTACACCCTTCTGTGAAACCTTATTTAAAATAATAACAGTAATAGTAAAATAATAGTGACTCCATTACCAGGCTCCCAATTTGTTTTATCTTCCTATTGTGTCATAGTACATTTTAAAGGCAGGAAAGAAATGAGTTTAAGTCCAGGCCCAAATTAATTTTCCTCCTTAGTAGTTTAAGAATTTTCACATCTGATCAAAGAACTGCTTGTATTAAACTTTGAAAAGCAGTGGCAAAGATAAAAACACCAGAAGACCAGAATTTGATTCATACCCCAAATTTAAAAAAGAATGAAAAGAAAAATTTGATTTAAGAAAAGTACAAATTTAGGTCGCCCCCTAGGAAGACTCTAGAATGAATTATGAAGTCAGTTTTTTTTGGAGGGAGGGGCACTCAGGAAAAAATCTATGTCCATAGATTGTGTACCACAAGAGGATAGTTTCCTTGGAATGAGAATGTAAGTGAATCAAGAGTGTACACATTGTAGGGTGGCCCCTGTGGAGGTGCATTCCTGGTATATTTTGTTGGCAATTACTCTTCGGTTCTCTTCAACCCTCTGAAGTTCTGACCCACCACTAGGCTAGTTTGTTCTAGCTACTCTCCATAGGATTGCATGCAATATTTATAATCTCTGTCTTAGTTTCAAAGACTTGATTAACGCCTAGTTGCCTATCTATCATTAATTTGGTTTCCTTCCGTCTTTCTTGGATAGTGTCTAATGTTATTGCTTATATTTTAATATTCTACATTTTTTTCTTTGTGCCAAGTCCAGAACATTTACTTGCCATGATCTTGTGATTATAGATCAAATGTGATGCTGAAATGAGTGCTTCTCAATATTAATGTGCACACAAATCACCTGGTGAACTTGCTGAAATTCAAATTCTGATTCAATGGATATGGTGTGAAGCTTGAGATTCTGCATTTAAAATAAGGTCCCAGATGATGAACATTTTGAGGACTTAGACCTAAAAATATAAAATAAATGGCAAAAATGATGCAATAAAATAAACGAGTGCTGCAAAGCACCCTCACCGTGGGATAACTTTGTAAATTGCTCATTGGTTCATCATTAAACACTATTTAAAAAGAAGGAGGTTTTTGTGACATAAGAGTCTAGAAAAAATTTAATAAGCTTCATTTAAGAACATGGCACATGATGAAAATAAATGTATTTATTTTGATATAAGAAGGTAAACATTGAAACAAAAAATTTTTAAAAGGTATTAAATTCGCAAAACATATTTAAAATTAATGTAAGTAAATCTTCAAATTAGATTTTTTGTAAAGAGTGTAGCATTTATACTTCTGAAGTTATTAAAACTTAAACTTCATCAAGATTTTCTTTTGGACATTTTCCTCCAACTCTATTTCCTCATCTGTAAAATGGAGACAGTATTATTATGAGTATAAAAAGTGATTATATGAGTAATATGCTCAGCCCATATTAAAAGTGTTCAATAAATAGTATTCATTTTAATTATACCCATAATTATTACCTGTGTCCAAAGTTAAAAATTAAGAAGAAATTAAAGAAAGCTTATAAAAAATGATCATACATGATAACTTTTCTAGAACAGTCATCAGCATGATATTCCAGTTTTCAGAATAACCTAGAGCTTTTAATGTGTATACTTTGAAGTGATGTTTGACTATATACTTAGAACCTTGATCATGCTGTCTAGCCTTCCTGAGCCTTGGTTTTAGCGTCAGTCTCCTAGAGCTATTATGAGAACTAAACAAGATAATGTATGTTTAGCTCCCAATAAGGTGACCGACACAAAATAGAGACTCCATTATGAATACTAGTTTTGTATCCCAAGTCTCTTCAGAGAAAACAGGCCAGCTAGAACAAGGGAAATATAAAAGCAGATTAATTGGTGACAAAGTAAGCAAACTAAACCTAGCTAGGGCTCAGTTTTAAGGCTGTTGCCTTAAAAGCTCAAGAGGAGTCATTAATAGCCTGTAAACAAAATGAAAGGTATGTGTTTTCAGTGACTAAAAGTGACTGCAGGGAAAGCCAAGTCTCAGAGATGCAAGGGGAAAAAAAAGTTGTCTTGATCAAAATGCAAATATACTGGAATCTTGGGAATGGGAGAGTTTATCTTAGAACTTTTCAGAAGACAGAATCAACAAACCCAAATGAAAACAGATGCTTGTAAATAGATGAGAAGCTTCAGTTCTGAAGTCAAGACCCATCTGTCATACTCCTTCCTTATTCTGGTATATTTAACTTTCTTAAAATATTCTGGTGTTATGTCATCTTCCTAGACAGGAAAAAAAATAATGTGGGGAAAAAACCAGTAATGTTTCCATTAGCTTGAAAAATAATCTCAAGACTGACTGCGGGAACGAATAGTGGACATTATTAAACATGAAAAGGTTGAGTGAAAGAGGTGGGTTATGAAATCCTATTTAAAATTGAGCTTTTTTAAAATAGAATATTTTCCTAAGTAATGATACCTCATTGGAGCCTGGAGTGAGCCTTCTTATATTCCTTTTCAGTCCTGTAATTTTGTGATGTCAAAATAATTGGGACTCAGAAAGTCCATTTTAGAAATTTATATCTGGCAGTGAAGCAATACTGCAAACCAGTGTAAAGCCGGGCATTTGTGTGTTTTGTAGATGATGAAATAGAAGGCAACTCATTCAATCACATATTCTCCCATTTAGGAAAACCATTTTATCATTTAATATGTGCCAGATGGTGTGGTAAGATACATGTTTCACAGAGCTTTTGACCTAATAGAAGAGAAAGTTGTGTACCTGAATAACTATAATTCCGAGTTGTATGTGTGTTATAATAAATTATCTATAATATATATGCACACAAACTTGGAATTATAATATATACATAAACATGTATGTTTTTACATTATTTTGTATATTTATAATATATTTTAAATATATAGTATATTTTTAAATATGTATTTATATATTTTGTATATATATGTATATACACATACACAAGTCTATGGAAGTGTAGTAAGTGAAAATGTTGTGGAGGATGTGATCTTCCTTTAAGCGATATCTTGAGGTATGAGTAAGAATCTGTATAGAGATTCAGAGAAGGAGTGAGGGGCAGAAAGGGCACTGTAGAGAGAAGAAAAAAACATGAGTCTTAAAAGTGCATAAAATATCTTTTATTTAGCTTTAGTGTACTGTGTGTGAAATAAACAATAGCATTATAAGTCTGGAATGGTAGATTAGACTTCTACTATAAAAGGTTTTGAAATCTATTCCAGTGATTTTTGGATTTTACTTTGGGAGCAGGAAGAAGCTCTGTGAATTTTCTAAGCAGTAGAGAGCTGTGACCATGTCTGTGTATTAGAAAAGTGACTATGAAAATAATGGGAAGAGGTAGGATTGAAGTATTTAGACAGTTATTTCAATAGGCCAGGTTAGGAATGTAGGAGCCTGTACTGGGATAGTAACAGTAGGAATGGGAAATTGAGAACTCAGCCACTGAAGAGCTCATGAATTTTCATGGCGATCCCTTCCCTTTTTAAAAACTGACACTTGCTGCTCACAAGAATTTGCAAATTGACACAGGAAACCATGAAGTTACTATGCTGGCTCCAGCTTGTTTTGCTCCTTATATGCTATAATGACACTCTATATAAGTGGGGGCTTTACTTAAATGATACAATGAGAATAAATTGTAAAGAAATAATTTCAGAATGTTCTTTGAAATTGAATTTTTATGAACGGCCTACTATACAGGTATAAGATAAAATCATTTTCACGGAAACAGCCTCCTACCTAGAAGATGGGGAGTAAGATAAAATTAATGAATAAAAGTACACCTCAGTTATTGAATTGTATGCCAAGAATCATGGAAATTACTTTATATGCATTATTTAGTTTAATCTTCGAAAACCATTTATGGGAAAGGTATTAAGATTAGCCCCATTTAAAAGATAAATTCACAGGAATTTAAAGAATTTAAGTAAATTGCAAGCAAAGGTTGTTGATTTAAAAGACCTAGTGTTCATCCCTTATTTAGAGACCCTTAGCCTTCTTATTCACAGCTGCAACTCCTGGAAATTTCCTTCTTGGTTAGGGAAAATTAAGAACTCATTTCAAAATTGTTAATTTTCACAGGCAAAAGATAAATCTGTTAAGAAATGTTAATGCAAAACCTAAAAAGGTTAATTATACCTGGTATGATTATAGGTAGGAGGTGTACAGTGTCAAACCTCATGTAAAATTTTGAAATTTCTTACTGGCAAAATGTTGGAGATTATTTAGATAAAATACCTAATTTAATAGATGAGAAACATACTTAGCTCGTTGAATATTACCAATTAAATAGAAAAATAAATAGCTTATGCAAGTAGAAGGAAAATGGAAGAGACATAAATATAAATTATTAATATATAGGTTCTGGTGCCATGTTATTTTTAAGAAATACATTCAATGAACATTTATTGGATTCTTAATGTATGTGAGGTACTATAATGAATTCTTAGAGAGAAACAAGAATTATGTGGTTTTTGTCTTCAAGAAGTTCGCAGGAGAGAACATGGGACCTAAACCAAAGATCTATACTGTAAGATAGAAAATGATAAGCACTATTTAAGAAGTAAAAACAGTGTTTTAGAGGTAGTAGATGGGGAAAGGACATTTGAATTTAAATGATGGATAAGATTTGTCCTTGGACACTTGAGGGAAAGGATATTGCCCTTGAATAATGTTTAAATGACCTTAAACAAATGTTTACAGTTTGGAATGCAGAAAGTGCTTGACTGTGCCAATAATTTAGGAAGAACAATGGGGAGGTAGTAGTGGGATTTAGAGTTGGAAAGGCAGATTGAAGTGAGATCATGCAGAGCTTGGAATAACATCCGAAGGAGTTTGGATTCTTTTCATAAATATTTTGGCTGCATGAATCCATAGGTCTTTGAACTTGGAGTCACCTGATTGATGGTTCAGAATGATTAATCTGTCAGTAGGTAGAAGATTCATAATATGGGAGAAGATTTTAGAGATAAAAAAAGATCATTGGAAGAATTTTAGTTTAATCTAGGCATGAAGTGATGAGATCTTGAAATACAAGAGACAATGGAAAAATAAAACAATAAAATTTGTTATCTGATTGGTTTGTGGAATAGAAATCAGGATGACTTCAAAGTTTTGAGACTGGGTGACTAGGATAATTTTTTTGGTATTTAGAGACCTAGAGAGAACCAAAGAATGTTAGTGGTAAAATGAGAACATCAATTTTAGCCATGTCAAATTTTAGATAATGGCAGTTTATTCAACAGGTAGTTTGAAGTGTAAAACTGAAGCTGAAAATAGCAATGAGGGCTGGATATTTAGTTTTTAGAGACATCAAATAGAGGTGATATTGAGGCTATACAATCGTATTGTCTAGAAACAGATTGAAAAAAAGAAATGGCACACACTTTCCTTTGGTGGGTTATAGTAAGGAGGTGGATGAAGGGAGCAAAGAGGAGGAAATTTTGAAAATAATAGTATTACAGAAATAAAAAAGAGTCATGTTTAAAAGAGGATCAGGGGAAACAAACCTTGGGAAGTCAATTCGGAGATCATTAGTAACTTTAGAAAGCATTTTACTCAGAATGTAAGGGTCAAAGGTCAGAAGTGAGAGGCGCATATGACAATGAAAGTGAGGTCTTTGAAAGCAAAGATCATCTTATTTATTGTTATGTCTCCTGATTAGTGTTATGTCTCTGATTAGCCTCCATAGTGCCTGGCACTTGGTAGGAATGAAAGATGAAAGATTTCCCAGAGGTGGGAATTGATGGAAGAAGGCAAGAAGAAATGGGATCAAGGTCATATGTTGAGAAAGTATCCTTGGAGGTGAGGATAGTTCCCCTGAAAGGAAAGTTGAGTAAAAAAATCAGAAATATTTTTGAGATGGTTAGAAAGACAAATTGTGAGAGTATCACCTTAATGAGTTTGATCTTTTCTATGGCATAGAAAGAGAAGCCGTTTATTAAGAAATGGTGGAATTGATTAAGTTCTTGGGAGTTTTAGAAAAGGTTTGAAACATGACTATGAGTAAACAATAGGCACAAATGTATAAGCAGAAGAAGTAGTGAGGGTCTCTTTGTGGTAAGATAGCATAATTCTAACTTGTCTCAATACAAATAATTATGTGACTTCTTACGGCTGTATTTGGCTGCAAGTAGGTGAAAGTACATATATGTAATTATTACATAAAGAGATATAAAGTATATTTTGTTTTATAAGATGTGAACAAATTGACTTGATTTTTAAATACACCTATATTTTTATAATGTTGTCATTGTTACTGCATATTTATTATATGCCCAAAGGTAGAGAATATTTGCAAGGGACTATAAAGAAAATAGTTCTTTCTCCAGGAAATTTATGATATGGTATATATTATTATTTTTTCTATCATGTTAATTGTTATCCCTAACTCTTTTTTGCAATTGTAGAGTTAACAGATGTAAATACATAGATATTCCAATTCTGAAGGAAATTCATTGTCTAAAATAGTGCCGAATTATTCAACACCTTCAGCAAAGCTAGCTCTAGGAAGGGCAAAGGAGATCTTTTTAGAATTTCATGAATAGCATTAAAAACAAAAGTTCCATTAATTTCATTTGGAAAATTGTTCTAGAATATCATATTTGAGTTGTAACTGGTGACTGATGAAGTGATCAAAGAAAGAAAATGTTGATTGCCTGTGGCATTAAAAAATGAGTTTAAGTTTCTTGCCATAATTATGTACACATGGAAAGCACTGGTTATATCTTTTCAGCATTTCCTTGAGAATGTTTGAGGCCTGAATGATTAAGTAGGACAGAGGAAAGGAATCAAGATACATTTGGCTTGATAGTGATACACTCTAAATAGACTAGTCCCAGTTGGTCCTTTTAAGTCTGGTAAAGATGACAATGGGCAAAAATTAAAAATATAAGAATGTCCACCATTTTTCAGATTCATGTTTGTTTAGCTTGTTAATATTTCTCTGATATATTTCCCTATCTCCTGATTTTTTCCAAATTTCTTTCTCTGACATGTGTAGAACAGCAATGTTATTCATGGTATAATCAAAAGGCATAGGATTGTGTCTCCACATATCCTCCTTCTTAGGCTATTCCTTAGGGGCACTGTACTAAGGGTTTAAGCCATCAGTTTCCCCACTAATGGAGTTGAACTGGAAGACACAAAAGAGGTTATCCAATTCAAGCTTCTATTATCTATGCTGGCTCACCCTTTCCAACCAAGGATGGATGCCAGCTCTTAAATCTGATCTGGTCATGACTCAGCTCCTTCTGTTGAAGGTTTTCTCTGCAAAAAGGTATTCCTGGGATTTGTTGCTTATACATTGAGCTCATGAATTAGGTTTGACCTTAGGTAGTCTTGTTTTAGAACATGATAACTATTTTCGGAGGATTCCTTAAGCAGGAAAGCTGTTTCTTCTTGTAATTTGGGGGATTTAAGGACTCCCCCATGCTTATACTCCTGGCATACTAATGCCTGGCAGAAAGGGTTAGATTAAGGGTCAGCTACCAGTGCTACTATGGAATTCAAGGTAAGCGTGAAAGAATTCAGACATGAGGCCTCTGTCTCTGGAGGACTTTGGCACTGTCATAACAGGAAATTCACAGAGCAATATCATGATTCTAAGTACTGAGCATTGAAATAAGCACTTAGTCTAATTTTGTATGATGTGGGGACTTTATTCATTAACTCCTTTTTCTTCCCTCCAAGTGTTCTAGGTGGAAGTCATGTGGGAAACGGTGGCCCCCAAACTTTTATAATAATAGCAATAATAATAATAATCTTTTACTCCTTGACTCCTGGGCTCTGAACAAGTGAGAGAATAGTGAATTTTAATGAATAAGATATGAAGGCATTTAGGTTTTTGTTATGAATTTTATATATCATATTTAATGTCTTATGGCTATTAGGCCCATGATTCTGAAGAAATGGATGCTGTCTCATATATTTGATCTTTCTACATTAGCAAATTGAAAGTTGCAATATTGGGAGGTAACTGACAATACTCTAAATGGTGGGCTCATTCATTCATATGTTCAACGTTCCTCTTACAGCAGAATTGTGCTGGATGTTCTCTCAGCTTTTGGGGATATAAAGGCATGCTCCCTACTACTTTATAGACTTTTTCATATTGTAGGTCGTAGGAAGAAGGGAGAAGTTATGGATGGCCCTAGAGACCAGATTGGACATGCTCGGATAGAAAAGAAGGACTTCCTAAGAGATGTTTGGATTTAGAAAATTCTTCAAGTATCTTTGGGCAGCTCTCTCCCATAATTAATGGTAGTTAAGATCATGGCATTGGTGTTAGCGAGTTTAAATCCCAGATCTGCCCTTGTTAACTGTACGACATGGAGGAGACTCCTTATTCGCTCTTATCTCAGTTTATTTATCTGTATAATGGATATAATAACAATGCCTGCTTCATGTAGCACAGCTATGAAGATAAGTGAAATAATACATTTAACACATTTTGTGGCACAGGGTAAGCACTGAACATATGGCTGTTATCATTATCGTTATTTCTTAAATGGTCTCAACTTCCATTTTCTTATAAGCAGAGATAATATCCATACTTATCTTAATAAAACAGTCCATTTTTATATAACACTTGGCTTTTCAGAGATTTGAGCCTTACAAGTTACATTATTTTTAGAAGTAAATTCTGTCAGGTAAATAGATGAGGCATTATTTTCTCGAGGTTAGTCATGTGTAGCGTGAGGCACAGAGAGGATTAATGGCCTACCTGCATTGCCAGTCAGTGTCTGACTCCAGCCAGAATTTGGCCTTTTTAACATCCCTCTTTGTTCTTTGCTCATTACATTATGCTCACTTGCTTAAAAGAATTATTTTGCTGCCTGAGAAGTTCTCTTAGACATTCTATGACAGTTGTTAGGGACTATATCATATTCTAATCATTTAGAACTTGACCTAGGCCCATGGCTAGGGCATGGGGACTGTGACTCCTCAGTTGAGAAGAGGATGAACTGCCAACGTTAGCCACACCAAATCCGGCCGTGAAGTAACCTGCTGAGCAATTTTCCTCCAAGAATATAGCAGGTAATAAAACTGCTCTAGGAAAGCTTTAGCAGTGGAAGCTGGCCCTCCTTAATTTGCTTTCAAATCTGCAGTCAGTATGTTTTGCTCCTTTGGTCTAACTTATGGTAATGTGACAGGAAAACCCCATTTACCACTTCCCGAATCATTCTTATTTTATATGGAACATATCTCTACAGGTTAATTATTTCAAAGTAATTTGAACTTTACTTTGGTTGTAGTTATTACTCAAAAAACAAACAAACATAAAAACTAAGTTTCCTAGTTGTAATTCAGATTTCATTCCCAGCTGCAGTTTAACTGATGTGTCGTGGAGTAAATTTTAACCCAATCATCCTTGTGAACTTCCCTATACAGAGGTCACTACCCACATGTGACCACTGTTCTGCTATTCCAAATTGAAATGTGATATAACTAGAAAATTCACACCACACTTTGAAGACTTAGTATGAAAAAGTTTGTATAATATCTCATTAATGATTTTAGGTTGATTACATGATAAAATAATATTTTTGATATATTGAGCTAAATACAATTTATTATTAAAATTAATTTCGCTTGTCTCTTTTTACTCACTTTTAAAGCTAGCTACTAGAAAATTTTAAATTGCATATGTAGCTCACATTTTATTCCTATTGGACAGTGCTGTTCCAGGCGTCTAATTATAGATACCTTAAAGAATACCATCCATGCATTAGTGATTCCTTCATATATTTAAGAAGTTTTTAGTGGTACAAGATTTGGAGTCTTGTAGTAGTTTGTATTTAAAGTCTAATTTTTTTCCTTTTTATATTTATTTTTATATATTCCTGGAAATCACCAGGAATTCAATTTCTATAGTAAAAAGAAATAAATATATATAATATATAAATTCTAAGTAATAATACTCATGATATTAGTACCATTCTTCAAAAATGACAGTGTCATCTGCATTAGTAATAGATTGACTATAATGTTATATATTTAATAATGCCATACACTCATTTGTCTATTCACAGACATTCCCTGAAGACCTATAATATGTTATATTTGGGAAATAAGGTTAGGTGATACTTGGTTCTTGCTCTCAAATAACTGACAGTCTAGTAGAATAAATAGGCAAATAGCAGTGAGAGTGTAAAGCAATGCATTTTGACAGAAGTAAACATAAGTTGTTGTGAGAATGCAGAGAGTGGGAAAGTCTTCCCGGAGGAGTTTGAGCTGAGTGTTAGAAGCTCTGTGGACCAATTAATCTTCATCAGATGAAGAAGAAGTAAGAGCATTCCAGCAGCAGCATTAGCACAGGTACACAGGTGTGAAAGGTGGTCTATTTAGGAAATAAATGTGTTCTCTATGGCTTAAACAAAGGATGTGCTTGTTGTTGGAGGGAGGGAGTGCAGCTGAAAGGGAAGAAAGTAGTGGTAAGAGCTGAGAATGGGACAGATGATGCCAAAATATGTGATCCTAAAAATAGGAGATCTATTATATAATATTAAGGAGTATTAGAGAAGGGAAATTTGCAACTTCTGAGCTGACTGTGCAGAAGACTAGAAGATATATTTCAAGGAGAGAAGAATGGAGGTGAGGAAGTCAATTAGGGGGTCATTGCAGTAGTCTAGGCAAGAATTTATGACCACCTCAGCTAGGGAATTTCTATTCTGTAAGAGGTAAGGCAGGGAATAAGTAAAATATAGACATCTAGGATAGCACTCAGGTTTCTGTCTTAGATTTAGGATATCATTTTCAAAGACAGGGAATACAAGGAAAAAGCAGAATTAGCACAGGGGAAAATTGTTCACTTTTGAACTTGTTGAATTTGAGGTATTTGTGAACATATAGTCATTAATTTTAGATGGATAGATAGGTAGGTAGATAGATAGTTAGATAGATAGATAGATAGATAAACAGACCTGGAGATATAGATTGAGGAGTCATTATTTAAGAAATGGTTTCATTAATTTGTGCGTTGAACTGTCTCAGAAACAAAATGCAGAATGGCAGGAACAGACTAGTTAAGTCTTTTGATGAAAATTGGGGGATATTAGAGATGTATCCAGAGAAATTTTATATTATACAGTTTTCAAAATTATTAATACAATCTATGTCTTTGGTAGGCCAGGACTGTTCTAAAAGACAGCTGTTTTATAATTTCGCTAAATTATCATCATTTTACCAGTGATAAATGATGGGAACCCACACTATTACTCAAAATTATGTAAATAAAATACAGAAGACATATTTTTCTTGACATACCTTTTATGACTATGACCCACAGTTTTCCCAGAATACCATAATTGATATGAATATCAGATATTAAGATGTCCTTTAAAGCTGACAGGAAAGAGAGGGTGGAATCGTGGAAAGATATCAAAATATATAACCCTCAATTATAATTATCACTTACAAAACTCTGAATAAAAATAGTGTAAAAGAGCAGTGTTTTTGTTTACCAAACTATTGAGATGTTTCTAGAAACTTGAAGTGTCCTGGGGAATCAGGTAGCTGTGGCAGATGGAATTCAACTTCTCCATGGAAACTCAACAACTTCTGTAAATCTGACCTGCTCTTTGTAGATACAACTATTAAAACTATGATGTTGCAACCATTTGGATTCTGTGGGGAAAGTAGCCCTGGAGATGCTGAAGACAATTTTCTACTGCCCTTCAATAGTTAATAACGGAAGTGCTTTGTGCACAAAGAAAAGGAAAACCTTTCATAGTAAAATGACATAATGACTCCATATCAAATGATGCATCCTTGTCGTGCATAGTCCTAGTTAGCTTATTTCATTTTAAGGCATATATCAGAGATCAAAAAGGTTCAAGAAAACTGCCAGGATAGTTAGAAGTACATTAGGATTTACATATGATGAGTGACTGGAAAACAACAATTGCAATGGTATATAAATGAGAAAATCTAGACAGGGAGTTTTGGTTGAGAGTCACAAATGGAAAAGCTATGATAGAAAATGATTCCAATCTCTTCCTTATTCTTCTTTATATTTTATAAAAGAAAAAAAGAGGGTTTGGGTTGTTAAATTTGTTAGAAATATACTGACCAATGCAATTTAATAGAAATAATTAGTAGTGGTTTGAGTAATGTCCTTACTGGTACAATTTATTGTCAGCTATAGGCTTTATCTTCCCCAAATTTACGGAACAAGCATGCTGTGAGGATTTTATTTTTAATGGACTTGGGTCATTTTTAAAGATGGATTAAAATCATTAATAACATTTGCAGTTATGTAAGCTCATGCCATAAAATGCCATTACTCATTTGTTCTACTTAGGCAACACAAATGCAGTTGCTGGATTGATCAGTTCTGCAGCTGGATCACTTCCTGGCTCATTAATTTTTATCATATATTGAGTATTCTGACCTGGTACATCAGCTTTTGAAATAGCCACTTGTCTTTTTTCCCTGGGCAAATAGCTACTGGATGCATTTTTAAAATGTTGATCTAATTTATTTTGTTCTCATTGAACATCTGTGGGAGAGGAAAGCTAGTAAACATGTGTTTAGGTTTACATCTACTTTGGGACTCATATCACCTCTGTGTACTCTCCTGCAGGAGCAGCTTAGGCAAATTGGTTTAGATGGCAGAAGAGGTCTTCAGCATTTCCCATCTTTTCATTCTACTTTCCTTTCTCTTTTGGCACCCCCACCAGGCATTTAGTTTTTGCTCTTCCTGCCTCTTGGTACTCCCAGAGAAACAAAGTAATTTGGATGCTTGAGATGAAAAAACTTGGTAATAATATTCTTTTGCCTTCTTGGTCGTATGTATCTCCTCAAATCTTCCCCAGGGCACAGAAAGCCTTTTTCCACTCAGCATCATAAAGCCCAATGCCTTGACATTATGAATCCACATCCCACGTGTTGAATCCCTCCTCCATGAGAGTCACAGGACAAAGGATAACAATTCTGTGTATTCTGGGAACTTCAACTCCCTTACCATTTTCTTCTGCTATTCCAGTCACTTCTATCCCATTTCCCTTCCCAACTCCAATATTCTATTTCTGTCTCTGAAATTAATTCACAGCAGACTATCATTAATTCCTTGATATATGTTACAAGACTCTGAAATAGTCAAAAGAGGACCTCTAAAGAGGGCAGTGCTTAACACAACTGTGATTTCAGGAATCATTGATAATCTGGGAGCAAGACATGGATTTGTGGATTTTCCTTGCTTTCAGCTTTTTATCCTCTGTGATTTCTCTAGCCATGTGATTCTTTATAATAGACTTTCTCTGTGTGTGTACTATTTTGAAATCCATACATATATTCAACTCAATACTCTGTTCCCCCCTTCGATTTAACATCCTCACCTTTTTACCTCCTTTCATTGTATATTTTCCTGACCTGAAAATTTATAATTCTGTTTCTCCTCTTATTTTCTTTCCTCTTACTCTTCTTACCATCCCCATGACACCTTATTTTTCCTGCCTCCTTTATTCTATGTCTCTGACCTCTGTCCTTTGTGTGTTTGGAGGGAGTACTCATCTCCCTTAGGGTTTTTAGTGACCAAAAAGACACTGATGAGTGGCACGTCTGGCATGATGTGTCAGTCGTATCCATATGATCAGGGCAGTGGCCACCAGAGTCAGAGGCCCCTTCTCTACATGCTCATCTGTAGCCCTCGGTGGCCTTAGGGAACAAGAAACAATATCTTCCTTCATTAGAGACTTTCAGGTAGAGAAGCATTTCAAATGCTGTTTAAAACAGCCCCAAAGCATCCTTTATGAAGGGCCGCTCTTTCAAATTCCATATGGCAAAACTGATTATTTTATATACATCCATGTCCTTTCAGTGAGTTAATTGTATAGGAAAGTAACTAAGAAGAGACTCAGAAAATAAACGGCTTTGATAAAGCAAATTTTATTAAAAAATCCCCTGATTTCTTCAATTCATCATAATATCCCAGAGTTTTTCCCCAGGCAATGAATGGATGTAATTTTCCCATTTGTGACTCAAATGGGGGTGTTTATTTTCCTACAGCTCAATGGTAGCTGAATGCTGTGGGGAAGGTGCTTCTGTGGTATCTGCTCCAATGTGCTCTGTCCCCGTGCAGTCAAATAAATTGGATCATTGAACACCACTAGGTAACAATCGTGTTCCAGCAATAGTGAGTGAGAGGGTCAATGCTCTGCATTCTCTTTCTGCCCCTTTCTTTCTTTGCTCAGCAGTGTACTATTTGGTCGATGTTATTTAGTCTTATTTCTGCACTGTCTCCCCCTTCGCCTACCCTTTCCATAGAGCATTACCATGTGAGTGGTTTGTATTTCTCCCTAGTAGCCGTTGCTTCCCACTCTCTCTCCTGCTTGTCTCTTTATCTCTTTTTTGTATGCCAGACATGAAGCTGACACCAGGCCTTGATTGAAACCCTCGAGTAGCTCTTTCACCACTTGCTATTCCTACATCTTGTTTCTTTTATCCAGCTTCAGTAAATGAAGGTTATAGAACACACAAGATTAAGCAGGTCTGGGAGAGAACTGGACATTAACTCTTTAGGTATTGTAGTGTGGCTGATGAGGCCATCCTGTTGAAAATAGCTAGTTACTTTCTAAACATCTTGATTCCAGAGGCAGTAAAGAAATGCCGCTTCCTGGACGCCTTCTGCTCACAAGACACTCAAATTATGCTTTTAAAGCACTCAACCCTTGAGTTAAATGTTTCTGCCTCAAAATGTAAATATCAAGGCAGACACTGCAATTCTTGACTTTTGTAGATCATTGTAATGATCTCTAGTTTCTGCAATTCCCTGCTGCAAAGTTATTATTCCTTTTTTGCTCTCAAGAACTTTGCACTGGGGAAAAGTCAATGGACAGAAGAACTCTGAGTAATCTCTAACAGGGGAATTACTAGAAAGCAGCACTTCAAAGACACTGGTGAAAGTAGGCTTTGAAAATCTGCAAATCTGACACAGTCCAATGAAGCCATTGATAGCAGGTCAGGATGTCAAGGGAGAGTCTGTCACGTAAGTGGCCCACGGAGATCAGACTATTAGAAATGATTCTGAAACCTCAGTCTTCCTTCTGGACTATCTTTAGTCCATTGATTTACATCATGGAGCCTCAATGCCTGTATCTGGAATTTGGAATCCCTTCATGGAATATGTTCTTGGAGGAGAGCATAAAAGAGGGTGAGAGGTGTGAGGACTGAGTGGGAAAAGCTGGAAAGATGCAAAAGGGGATAGAGAAGAAGCACAGGAAGAAGTCTAGTCCATAGGGCCAGGCCAGATGTGGCAGGACATCTTAGTGTTGCCAAGTTGTGGGAAAGAAAACTTTTAAATATTCACTCAGCTAAGACAAATGTTTCTTTTAAAGTCTCATAATGCACTATTGTGTGGAACATATCTGGTAGATTGATGACCAGCTGTGGTGAAGGCCTGGAGCCCAATTTTAAGCTAGTGATAAATATCTTGGATTTAGAAGTTTAAATGTTTTTAGTAGCCATGTTTTATGAAATGATAAAAACAATTATTCTATCATGTATAGAATTCTCACACACTGAAACCAAATTTAATTAGCTCTGTCTTTCCAGATGAGATTAGAGAACAAATAAATGTAAATATATATGAACATTGTCAGTTTTATGTGTGCTAAAGATTTTGCCTTCCTTTCCCTTTTATAGTATTTTCTCAGCTAATGTATTTCAAGTGCTCTCTTTTCCAATTTCCTTCTCATGAGCAAAGTTATCCTCGTTTCAAACATGAGAAATCCTGATGGTTGGAGAAAATTATTTCATCGAATATAACACACTTCCAAGTATGATGAAGCAATGCAAGTTGTCTACCAATTAGAGAGTGAAAAAACAAGTCTATCAAATACTCTAATTTTCTGTATAGTCTGGGATTCACTGATGTAAAATAAATGGAATTCCTAATGGATTCAAAGAGATAAAGTACTTTTGCTTTTTTTCTATGCATTACTCTATGGTTACCGTTTCTAGAAACAATAAAACTGTATATAGGTGTTAGTTGATATATTTGTCCATGCATTTTCAAAGCAATTACATGAAAACTCTAGGACATGAATATACTCTTCCCATTTCCTCTAGAAACTGCGTAAAGTACATCTTACAGCCATGTGGACTCGAGTATCAGGCTGCCCACCTTCAAATCTCAATTCCAAGATTTATCTGTGCTATAACCCTGGGCAAGCAACTTAACCTCTCTCTACCCGCCAGTTTCCTCAGGTACAACAATGCTATGAAGATTAAATGAGCTATTGCGCATGAGTGCTCACCACAGTGCTTTGAATATCTTTATTATACAGAATTGCAGGGGATTATTTTCATGACTTGAAAGGTACAATGAAGAGAGAGGGTTCGAGGGAAATCCAGCCCATCTTCTCGTTGTCACATGTTTACAGTATTCTGGACATTTTAATATTTGTGATACTTCCCGAATCATTATGATTCATGCTGCTTTTTATTTATGATTGTGATTTTGCCTGTGGCGGATAAATTCTTTTTTACATAATATAAAAGAGGAATCTGAAACTCACAGAGATTAATACAGTATGATGCAGAGGTTCGGAACCCAGATCCTGGAGACAGACTCCTGGTTCAAATTCTGGCATTACATTGCCACTTACAAGCTGGATGATCTTGGGTGATTAACCTCTTTGTGCCTCCAGTTCCTCATCTGTAAAATGGGGATAATAATAGTTCTTATCACTTGTGGTTGCTGTAATGATTAATTTAGTTATATGTAAAAGGCTTATAAAAATTCTTGGTTCATAGTAAGTACTCTATATGACTTAGCTATTATTTTTATATCATTTTTGTTATTATTAAAAGGATGCTCATGTTTACACAGCTAGAAAGCAGTAAAGACAAACCTAACATCCTGGCCTTGTGATTGAAAATATTTATGTTGCTATTAGAATATCAGAATTTCTCTGAAAAATAGTAATAGGACATTTACCAGGCTCTTGCTAAATTCCAGAAATTCTTATATGCACTTTACATGGATTCTTTCAATTATTCCACACCACAACTATTGAGGTAAGACTTATTCTTATGCGAGTTTTATAGATGATCCAACTGAGTCTAAGAGAGGTTAAATTATTTGCCCAAGGCTACCAGAATTCCTACAAAAATGGTCTAACTCCAGAGGCTGCATAACATTATGCCAATTTTAATTTTATAATTTCTCTATGCAGTTTCCAAATTTCCCATAATGGAAATATGTTCATTTTACAAGTGGATAAAAGCAGATGTTAAAAGTTACTTCAGCAGAATAACTGTTGAGGAGTACAATCCTGTCAAGCAGTAGAACCCTGAGGGAATTGTACACAATAGGTGATGGCTAAGTCCCAGAATCAGCAGAAATGAGGATCGTGAGGCCGTGGGTGGGCAGGAGGCAGTGAAGAGGAAAGAAGAGGAGAGGAGGAAGAGAACCACAAGTGGTCAGGAGATAACGGGAATGCAAACATTAACTTCTCAAAGTTTTGCTCAGGGCTGGGTTTCTATCACAGAATGCTTCAGAGACGTATTTGGTCATAGTTGGATTAGTGAAAGCATTAGCACTCCTTGGACACTGTGGTTCCGTGACTCACAGACAAATTTCATGAATCTTTTAAGTAACCATCATTTTAAAAAGAAGAGTGATTATTTTCAGTCAAAAAATATGTTGAGCATAGTTTAAAGTTGTGGATAGAAAAGTCAGAATAGTCAATTATGAAAACTGGTAAGAGCGCAGTTTACTGCAATATGCCTCATCAGTAGATATGCTTCCTATCGGGATCAACTGGCTCCATACTTGTGAACATATTGGCACCACTTGCACGTGTTTGTATCCCTTTGTCCAACTCCATTTGTGAGACTCCCAGTCATTTGTTCTTTATAGGCCTTTCTGTCTGAGGCTCTGCTTGTCCACAACGCTGTCTGAACTTCTGAAAGTTTAGCAAGAGCAGCTGGATCGGAGTAGAGTGTATTTAATTTGAGCCTATTTGCTGAAAGTAAAACTGACTCAAGTCAAGCTCCTGTGGAGGGTGCAGAAATTTTTGGAAGGTGATGAATTATGCTCTGTTCTTCAAATACAAGAAGTACCCCTCCATTACATGGTCAAAAGAGTAAACTCTGTCAGTTAAAAAAAATCCCATTTTATTTGTCTTTGTCAGTAGACTAAAATGTAACTCGTTAATCTGATTTTTTTTTCCCTTGGGAAAAGAAATGTGTTTTCCATTATTTCATTTTCCAGATATCATTGTGTAGAATTATTTCTATTTTCATCAATGTGTACAAGTGAAATTGCTATGTTTGACTTATTCATTAAGTTTTATAATCATTAAAAGTTTTAATAATTGGAAGTTTAACTTTGAATCAATATTTTTTCCAACCTTTTGCAGATATTGCCTACAATAGGCAAAATACTGTCAATTGCAAAGTGATTTAAAGATTAACAAATGATTGTGATTCTTGCTGTTTTCTCTATGACTAAACTATTAAATATAGTTTTCAAAGACTAGGTGTTATTTTCAACTTATCAAATCTAGCTTGACTGTTGCAGGGGTTTTGCTTTATGTAAAGGATTCGTAAGAACTACAATGATGCAAAGTCACACGGACACCAAAGAGAGTCCTGGAGGAAAAATGTTCCCAGTGAACTGTGCATATGTGAAGCAGAATGCACTTATCTTTCCGTCTATGCCAATATAAGAAAGCTCACCAGTTTCTTGATCTTGAGTGTTTAGCCCTTCAAGGATTTTTCCCCTTAAAATTACACTTTTGTGAATTATACTTCATTTGTACTTGTTGATATCCTTCTTAATTAATCTTTGTAGCAGTCACTCTCTAATTGAACTCAGTTCAATTAGATAATTTTGCTTTGTTTGCTCCTCTATGTGAGTATCTGAATCCACTTGGAGTATTAAATGTATCCAAACACTGAGCAGCCTGCTTCAAGTTAATTAGTCAACATTTATTGATCCCCTGCTGCATGCACTGCAATGAAATAAGCATTGTGGAATTATTTGAAGGAGATAGATGCAATTGCTAACTTTACAAAACTGGGAAAGCAACTAGAAAGCGAGACTCAGACATTTTGACATCAATCTTTCTTTTGCGAAGAGAGAGTGGAACTAAAATTAAAGGAGCTGGGACTCTGGGTGGGCTGTGCTGAGCCATTAAGATGCCGAGTTTCTGTGCTATGCCAAGTAACAGTTAGGGTAAAGGAATCTTACCCCTTTGAGCCAGGAGTAGGTGAGCATTAATGAGAGATGTTTTTGTGATATGATGACAGTTGTTTGGAAGAAAAAAGAGTCATGCAAAATGTACATGGATTTAACATTGAACTTGGATGTTTAAAGTTTCAAAATAAGCCCATAATTTGTAGGTGGGCTTTACTTTGAGTTAGTAAAGCCTAAAGAAAGAGAGATTTCATCTTTGAAAATTAGGTTTTTTTCACTATTATATATTTTTTTACTCACATATCTTGAAACTCTCATTTCTTGAATAAATTGAAAGAACTAGATAGCAGCAATGTTAACAAATTGCTTGTTTATGGGACATTGCTCATTAGCTGCAAAAAACCCAGAAGGCGTTAAATGTTATTGTTAGCTCCACAGTGTATCCAATGCTAATGTATGTGATTTATTATTTCCAATGAGACTGAATGGTTCTAATGTAGGTATGGATTTAAAATCCTTAACCAGTTCACATTGTGAACCCAAACTGCAGAGCAAGTTTCGGCTTTTTCACTGTGATGTATGGAGCCTCTAACCTCTCTAACCCTCCCATATCTCAGTAGACGATCTCACTTTCTGCCAAGTGGGAATGCTGGAGTCATCACACGTAAACCATATTCTTGCTATAGTGCTGAAGTCTTTAGACACTAAGATTCAAAACCTTGGATCCATAGTGACATTTCCCTCTTACTTTTGTTATACCTCCCACTAAACCTTATGGAGCCTATCACGTAATGTCTTCCATAATCTTTCTTTGTTGTTCTTCCCTGGTCTGTCATGATACTTTCATAAGTACCTTTTCAACAGTCTCATTTCCACCACCTACTCGCTTTCCATCAGCTGTACGCACGTCAAATGCTTCTTCACATACCAAGCTCTGTTCCTGATGTTCAAGTTCTTCAAGCTCTGGAACTAAACCTTCTATTCGGCACGTTTCGTACAAATGAACTAATCTTCCTCGGAAGAAGACTTAGGCTTTCTGCTAGCATTGCTTAAGACCTTCTTGCATCCTCCACTGGGCATTTCATCCTCTGCTTTAATTAAGTAATGAGCCTAACCAAAGCTTTCCTCATGCAACAAACCCTCTGTATTATCTTCTTTCTCTAGATTCTCAAAAATGTTACCCATTTCTTAGAGTAACTTTCAATGTCTGCCTAGAATTATAGCTTCCCATGTAATTTTTCTAGCTCTACTATTAGATTCTAAATTCTTTATGGTAGGGGATGATGGCAATTGTTTTGCCCAGTAGCTCTTGGGGTGCAATGGTGAATATGACAAAATCTCTCACAGACAAAATACTAGGCATTTGCTGTGTAAATGGTGAGAGAGGTGAGGATACTGTTGTTATGGAAGCACAGAAGAGGGACATGTAACTCAACCCAGTTTGAGAAAGCTTCTAGGAATGGATCACTCATAGATAGACTGGATTATAAAGAATGAAAAAGAGAAAGCCAAATCGAGGAGGATGGGAAGAGCATTTTAGACAGAGGGATAACATGGGAACACAGGAGCTTCGAGGCATGATGTTTGGGTAGAGACTGGTTTTAACAGAGCTAAATATATAGGATGGGAAGTGGCAAACAAGCCAGAAAGTTTGAGCCTTGGGTTTATAATATGTGATCATAACATTGCATATTTGTGATATTGTGTTTGAGCCTTGGATGATATTGTTTGATACGCTAAGGAGCTTGGACCTCAATTTGTAGATGAAAAGAAGCTACTGAAAGGTTTAAGGTGCGAATTGGTTATGATAAAGGGGCTTTTAAAGCAGATGCATGTTTATATCCCATCTTTGGCACATGCTGTGTGCTAGTGGGGGTGGAGTTAGGGGCTGTTCCTCATATAAAAGGTGTAGAATAATATTTGACATTGTTAAAAGAGTTAAATGAGGTAATATAGGTATAACATCCTGCAGAATATCACTTAAATATTGTTTTTTCCTTCTATTGCTTAGAATAAATTGTAGCACATGGAAAATTTTTAATCTTTGTTGCATGAACCACAATGCTGTGCATAAGAGAAAGGGTCCTCTGTTGACACTGTGTTGCCAATTAATAATGGCTTATATTTGAATTTTTCTCAGTTGTGTTTTTAGATTGAAGCTTCATTTTTGTCAAAGTAATGCGTATTTGTAGTTTAAAAACCAAAAGGTAATACAGGCCTTCCTACTACTATGTTGGCTTCTCAGAAGCAATCGCTTGTAACTCTTGTACTGTTCCTTCCTGCACATATTTCCATTTTCTAAATAATATGTCTGTCCATGATTTCAGGATTTTTAAGCGTGAGGCACTTCTAATGAGTTACAAATAGGGATGGTGAAATTGTAGCTCTCTTTCCCCCTCTCCACTTGTATGTATTTCTCATTTCTTTCCCCATCTCCTTCTTGTTGTTGTATCACATTTTGAGGTTCAATGAATAATCATTGACCACGCAATAGCATAACTATAAAGATTGTTTACACCTGAACTATATAGTGTACCATGATTACTTTTTCTTTCATTTATAGCTTTTTCAAAACACTGTTTAATAAATGTTCTTTTTATCTACTTGCATGTTTTTTGTATACCTTTATTAAAATTGTCTGAAGATTTTCTAACAACATTTAGCTGTTCTGTTTATTTTTATTATGAACTTATATTGTCTTTATTCAGTAACTCTTTGTTATCCTTTGTTCTCCCTGGCTGCAGTATCCTCTTTCACTTCTCTGAAGCCATTAACAATGTGATTTTTTTTTTCTTTTTTCTTTCCTAAATGTTTTTCTGCTTCTTGCATCTGCTTCCTTTCTTGGTTGTTCCTTTCTTTTAAGTTTATTTGTTTTTCTCAAATGCTTGATGATCCTTTCTGTTTAATCATGTTAAGAAAGAGACTTTAGAGAACTGAGAGGTAGAGCTGTGTGTAGGACTAGCTGGCTTCACTGTAGAAGGGTTAAGTGTATATAATCCAATCATTTTTGGGAACCCCCAAATGTCAGTATCTCTTGGTCATGTCTATGGGACATGAGCCAAAGTTTTCTCCAGAGAAGAAGAAGAAAGCTTCCTATCTCTTTCCTGGGGAAGGATGAGAGCCTGTCTGCCAGCTGTTTTAGTTTGATGCCCAGTGTAAGGAGCTGTGTATTTCTTTGTTTAAAGGTAAACTTCCATCCAGTTTTTATCTCTGTTTTCACTATGATATCTTAACCGCTGTTGGGCATGATGTCTCTGACTGGAGAGTGTCTGGTCTAATTCCCCTGGTGGCATGAAGTGGAGTGGAAAAATGTCTAAGTTATACCAAATTTGAACCAATTATCTTTTTCTCAGCTCTACCCCTCACTCGCACTTTTTAAATGAGCTGGTGCTTCCAATATTTCTAACCCTTGTAGGGTTCTGTGGCTCAGATTGGCTTGCTTCTTTCTTGTCAGAACCTCAGAAGAAACTCAGTTTTCAGCCTTCTCTATTTTACTAAGTACTTAACCAGTCATCCATCAGCTTTCCATCATCTAAAGGTTTCTTCTCGTCTACTGTCATGTCTATTCCTATTTTCATTGTCCTTGTGGGTTATTTTTTATCGTTATTTGAATGTGATTGTGAGAGTAGTTGAAGATGTCGGCACATTCAATCCAGAACTTTAACCCCACATTTGAAAACTTCAGAATGTTTTTATGTTGATCATCTGATTTGATTCTCACAACATCTGGAATGTTTCACAGTTGGAGTAGGTATTATCTCTGTTTTATAAGTTGGGGAAACAGCTTCTTAAGTTGGGTTTGGTAGTTGTTATGTGGCAATTTTAGGACCATAGTTTGGTTTTATCTTTATAGTACCTCACAAAGTCCAGGGTGGGAAACAAGGGCACATTCTTGGAACCTCTGAAATACATTTAGGAAGCGGAGAAATAAACTTTAGCATCATGGCACGAAGAAAAGTTCTCTTACATATCGAGAGCAGTCCACGTTATTTAATTTTTACGTTTAACTCTTGCATATTTACAGAGGACAAAACACTCCAGTTTTAAACCAAGTGGCTGTTGTTGCTAAATCTCATTTATTTTTCAGGCAGCACGTAGTTGATGGGGTTTTAGTGCGACCTGCATCTCTCTCACCATTATGAAGAAGCCCTTGATTATAAAACAAAAGGCTCCTATCTTCTTAAGTGATAGAGTTCATATAAAAGTCTCTAAGGAGATCTTATCCTCTCTTAAGCACACCTTTGAAAATGTAGGGTTGGCAATTTGTGAGATGCTAATCACCAGTAAGTTTAGTATAGGCAGCTGACCTGGACTGTGTCATCAGTCAGTCATTCCTCAAACCTGCCCCATCTTACTAGAAACAACAGCAATAGCAGGCACTGCCTGCAAAGAAATTTATTCTGTTACATAGAGAAATTAGATATTGAACTGTACCTTTTAAGGATGCTACTGTCTTCTTTCTTCCACTTTTTTTTTTGCTTTTCTCTTTGTTCTCTTCCTTGGGATTCCTTTTTTTGACTTCTATCTTGCCATTATTTTCCCTAATTTTTTGTCCATTATGATTTTTAGAAAGGATAATATTCTTGTAAAATTTTTAATAATGGTAAGACAGTAGAAGTATGCAATGTGATATGTGCCCTGAATTTTTTATATATTACATAAAATAGAGGTAGCTAAAAAAATTTAAGGTTTTCTAGATTCAGGTCTTATGGAGTTTTTAAAGTGGTCAGCTAGAAAATCAGTTTTGAGGTACTCTCTTTGATCATTTTGAAGGTGCTTAGATTCCCTTCGGGCAGGAATGCATCTCAACAATAGCAAATGACATCTTTAATATTTCACAATCTTTAGAATCTAGGAACAAACAGGCACTTTCTAGTTTTGTCCTTTATACTGCATAGTACCTACCATTCTATAATCATTATATAAATTTTCAAATTTAACTTGCCTCTAAAATTATCTCCAAATAGATGAAATAAATAGACAATAAGGCACAAAGCTGTCTGAATTAAATGTCTCACTATTTTTAAATGATTTATGTGAGTTCTGCAATTAAATCTACTGAAGAATATACTGAAAATATTTGGGGTTTTTTCCCTGTCGATATTTCACTCAAGACATATCTGTTGCTTTTAAAGGCAGTAAGATAAAAGTGTTCGGAAAGAAAGATTTCTGCTCAAAAAGCCCTGGTGGAAAGACAAAAGCAAGTTGTAAACATAAATTTGCACAATAAATTTTTTTTTGTTTTACTTACAAATTCAGAAAGCATTTTATTTTAAAATTAACTTTTTAAAAAACTGTACTAAATCCCAAATACTGAGAGAGAATTGTCTACAGTTGAGATCCCTCAAAATAATTCCACCTGCTCTTATAGCCACCAGCCAGTCTCCCTCAATCAGATTCACTTATCAGGTGTTAAAAATAAATGGAATGGAAACTCTGGCTGGATTCAATGTATTCCAAGTATGCATAGTCACAGAAAATCTTCCAGTAAATCATAAAATAAAACAGTAGCACTGAAATTTCAGAGTACTGTCAAAGACACACATGCCTCATTACTCTTTTATCTCTTGGTTCATGTACATATTACATAAGCTGGCGGGATCCACATTGCATCAATGATTTACATTTGGATGGAATCTCATAACTGGGTTTCAAGGTTATGAGGTGATGATGTGAGTTCTGAAAGTGAATAAAAAACAAAACCAACACATGAAAATATAAACTTCCCTTTTGGGAGTTTTAGATTAATTTTGTTTTTGTGCTTATGCATGAGTCTTATATGTAAGCTGTTCTATTTTCATTATGAGTAAATGTGATTATGTAGGCCAATACTGGAATGCCAATGGGGACTCAGTTTGTTAAGAAGATATTTATTGAGAACCTGTTGTATGCCAAGCATTATGCTGGAGGATGACCACACAACATAGTCAAAGGCTTTGCACTTGGGAGAAGTTGGAAATAAGTAGGTTTCTCTTTCTAAATATTAGGTGATTAAAGTAATTGATATTCTCTTCCCAAAATGATCGGTGAATTTAGCTACATGGTAAAATAAATCTAATAATTAAAAGTTTTGAACTGGAGGGGATCGTGGAGATTATCTATTCCAACTAAAGCCTTTATTTTATAGAGAAGAAACTGAGACACACAAAAGTTAGGGGACTTGCCTGCAGTAACCCGACTAATAGGGGTCTGCAGTTAGGACTCAGGCCAGTGCAATGAAGAAGATAGTGGGTTCAGGGTCAGACGTATTTTCTTCTGCACAGAATATGTTTTGAGGAAGATTACGGACACTTATTTAAGATTAGTGTTTGATTCCATTGTATAGATCTAGGAGCTCCAAAGAAAGTAGTGTCAGACGTCACTTTAAAATACTACCAATTTCCAAATTTTGCATGAAAAATGGGACAAAAGAGCAACTGATAGAAGTCACAGAGATTCAGGTCAATTCCATAATGCTGCTCCTATTCCACGGTATCACATCCTTCTTATTCTAGTTATCTGTACATCTTTAAGTTGCAGTATTTTAGTATTCAATTTTTAAGGTCCTAAGACATAGCCTCAGTATATTGGATGGACTTTCAGAGGACTGTGAAGAATGGGAGCATAAATATAAGAAAGCAAAATAAATGAGAAGAAATGTGCCAGAAAGAAATGACCACTATCAATGCCCCCACAGCTCCCGAAGAATAAGCTTACATTGCTTTTCTACTTTTGAAATTATGATGACTACATTCTCCCTTGCTGTGGGAATACATTTGAAATCGTTTTTCTTAGGAAAAGTCTGAATTCCTCTTTGACATTTGTAATGCTTGTTCAATAAGTCATTCAACATGGATATAGTAAAAAATAACTTTCTGGAATTGAGTTTTTCCACTAGACTCCTATTAGCATGAAGTTGTTTCCGTGAGTGCCAAACTGAACATTTATGTACATGAGTGAAAGAAACCTTGGCACAAAGGAGAAGCATTTATTCTCAGTCTTGTGTTATTCTTGGTCTAGTTAAAACTTCCAATAATTTCAGTGGGAACCTGAATAAAAGATGGTAGAACATCCAGATGAAGGTATACACCTTTTAATAGATTGCCCGTGTTATTCTGTCACATTTATGGAATAAGCAGAAGATGCTAATCTCTAATGTTGGTTAAATGAATTCAGATGTAGACATTTGCAGAATAATTGTTATATCATCAAATATAAAAGAGGCATTTTAAAATGACACAAATTGTTAATTATAGAAGGTTCAGAAATACTTTGCTCTTAAATAATTCTTAAATATTCCTAGCAGATCAGAACATATGACTATTATTTTAATTATTTTAATGATTATTTCATTACTACTTAATTTACAACTAATATGTTGTATGTTTATTTATAATTTTATATATCATAAATTTTTGAAATATTTTATATTGAATAATTCTACTATTAAAACAGTTTAATTTAATTATCCATAAAAAATTCAAAGAAAGAAACCCCAAAATTAATAATATTGTTTAAAACCTGTAAAGAAATTCATTTATTATCTTCAAAGTGTAGAAGCATGATTATTATTTCATTCATTTTATTTACCCAGATAAGAATATGAGTTATTAACCAGGGTCTAATCTAATTTGGCTAAAATATTCAAATAGGAAAATATCAAGTTGCCTTTAATGTCAAAACATATAGAGAACGATTTTCTAGAGAGAATCAGCATGTCAGAATCAACAGCTGTGAGTATCCTGAGATGATGTGGTTAACGTCTATGGGACATATTCTTTAGACTGAATTACTGTGACAGTGGTATGGGTATCTGCAGTGACAAGATAAAGAGATCCGGGTGAGTAGAGATGATGGTTTTGCTAAGTAATCTGCTTCCTGACTGTGTAAAAAACTAAATTTCTCTGGTAAATTTCCTTTGTACAATGAATGAATCAAATGGAAATATAGCATGAATATGAGAATAGTCTCCCAGGGTGCTCAAAAAAAGAAGGAAAGAAATAAATGAAGAAGCAAAGAAATGACGGAAGGGAGGAAAGAAGAAGGGAAGGAGGGAATGAAGGAGAAAAAAGGAAAAGAGAAAAGAAAAGGAAAAGAAGAAAAGAGAGAAGAAGAAATCAGCCTGTTGACAGTGCACGCCCATGAAGCCGTAGGCCCAGCATCACCACTGCAGCCAGGCAGGCTCTTCACGGCACCCTTGAGTTTCTAATATCCTGTTCTTATGCTGTGTGCATATTCTTGCAAATAAAGGTGAAAAATTTTCATTCATATTTTAGCATAAATTTGGCATCTGTGTTTATCATCTGCTGTGATGTTTATTTTGCTGAGTAATGGGGAAAAAAGATAATGATCAATCATTCGTTTGTTTTTCCCAAGTAATTTTCAAACATTGCTTAAAGATAAATGCTTTAAGTGAGATCCTTTGTCCTTCCCGTTGTGCATGGTAGATTAAAAATCTCAATATTTCTGGATTAAAATTAAAATATGTTTTAGTTTCCAAATGTGGTAGCTTAAAACAACAGGAATTTATTTTCTTGCAGCTTGGACGCCAAAGGTCCAAAATCAAGGTGCAGTGGGGCTGTTTCTTTCCGAGGCTGTAAGGGATATTCTGTCACTTGCCTCTCCCAGCTGTTAGTGGCTCCAGATATTCCTTGGCTTGTAGAAGCATCACTCCAATCTCTGCCTCCATTGTTACTTGCCTCTTCCTCTTCTGTCTGTCAAATCTCCCCTGTGTGTCTCTTATACTGATGCTCATCATTGGATTCACAGCCCATCTGGGTAATACAGGATGATCTCTTTATCACAAAGTCTCTAACTTAATTATATCTGCAAAGAACTTTTTCTGAATAAGGTAACATTACCAGGTTCCAGGAATTATAATACAAACACGTTTTGGGGGAGTCAGATTTTGTTTGGAATATTTAAAAATGTTTCCTTTTGTGTGCAGTCCAATGAGATGTAATCAGCATCACCCTAGGAGGCAGTAGAGCAAAGGTGCTAAAAAGAGCAATTTCAGAGCCAGATGGACCTGGGTTTGAATTACGGCGTTCATCACTTAGTGGCTACGTGGCATTAGGTAAATAATTTCAACAGTGGAAAAAAGATGTAAAGTATGCTATTCCAGGCAGCAAGACAGTAGTCTGAAGGCTTCAAATATGGTGAAAACACCCATAGGGTACATGATGATGTTCTGAGGGCCATGCAGGCACATGTACTTTCAAGCAATTTTTTGGTCTTAAAGTTTCATAAGTATGCTTTCCTAAAAGTGACCTGCCTGAGGGTGGGCTTGTATTTGAGCTAGTTCCAGTTCCTATTTCATGGAATTATAGTGAAAATTAAATAAGATAATATTAAGTTCTTGGTAGCATGTCTACACACTGAAAGAGATCAGTAAAATATGCTTATAGCAATATTATAGTGCTTAAAACATGTTATTAATATTTCTATTGACCCATTCAAAATAGCTTAGTACTTAATTTTGAGTGTATGCTGCTGGTATGACATAAATACTTGTATTCTCCCGCATTTATTTTTGTAATTAGAAAATTATCAGTGTTTGTTAATCAGACATTTAAAACTCTGGGATCATCAACCCAATCAATTGGGAAGTGCAGGTGGAATACAGATTTCTACCTCTTGAAATGCTGGATGTTGCCAAAGCTCTATTTGTTAGGGGTGTTAAATAAATATTAAATAATTTGTTTTATAGATTTTATAAATTTATGGAGTACCTACTATTGAAGATACTGTTAAAACTGGAAGATACAAAGATAGGTGAGACATAGTCCCTGCTCTCAAAGAGCTCATAAAAGATAAGATGCGTTAATATAGAAAATAAAGCAAGATGTGGTTAGTGCCACGGAAGAATTACAGACAAAATCACGAAGAAAACTATTTTTAACCAGTTTATAGAAATGAAAATCTTTAAAAATCAATTGAAGTACTATAGCATCTTTTTGACTTTTACAAGTTATTTTTATTATTTTAAGATTTTATTTTCTTTGAGCAGGTATAAATTCACAGCAAAACAGAATATGGTACAGAGATGTCCCATATGCTCCTTGCCCCAGACATGCACGGCCCTCCTATTATCAACATCTCTCACCAGAGTGATAGTATTTGTTACAACTGATGAATTGGCCCATCATTATCACCCAAAGTCCATAGTTTACGTTAGGGTTCACTCTTGGTGTTGTACATTCCATGGGTTTGTACAAATATATAATGTCATACATCTATCATTATGGTATCATACAGAGTATTTTCAGTGCCCTAAAAATGCTCTGTGCTCCACCTATTTGTCATCTGTATATCTTCTTTGATGAGGTATCTGTTAAGGTCTCTGGCCCATTTTTTAATGAGGTTGTTTGTTTTCTTATTGTTGAATTTTAAGAGTTCTTTGTATATTTTGCATAACAATCATTTATCTGATGTATCTTTTGCAAATATTCTCTCCCAGTCTGTGGATTGTGTTCTCATGTTCTTGACATTGTCTTTTCACGGAGCAGAAGTTTTTAATTTTAATGAAGACCAGCTTATCAGTTATTTCTTTTATAAATCATGCCTTTGGTATTGTATCTAAGAAGTCATTGCTATACCCAAGGTCATCTAGGTTTTCTTCTGTGTTATCTTCTAAGAGTTTTGTAGTTTTGCATTTTACATTTAGGCCTATAATCCATTTTGAGTTAATTTTTGTGAAAAGTGTAAGGTCTGTGTTTAGACTTTTTTTTCTTTTTTGCCTGTGAATGTCCAGTTTTTCCAGCACAATTTGTTGAACAGACTATCTTTTCTCCATTGTATTACCTTTGCTCCTTTGTCAAAGATCAATTAACTATATTTATGTGGGTGTATTTCTATTTATTCTTTCACCAATACCACACTGTCTTGATTCCTGTAGCTTTCTAGGAAGTCCTAAGTCAGGTAGCGTCAGTCCTCCAATTTTGTTCTTCAATATTGTATTAGCTACTCTGAGTCTTTTGCCTCTCCATATAAAATTTATAATCAATTTGTTGATACATACAAAATAACTTGAGATTTTGATTGAGATTGCATTGAATCTGTAGATCAAATTGGGAAGAACTGACATTTTGAAAATATTGAGTCTCTCTATCCATGAATATGGAACATCTCTCCCATTTATTTGAGTTTAATTATTTAATTTCTCTCCTCAGAGTTTTGTTTACTTTTCCTCATATGGAACGTAGAGATATATTTTTAGATTTACACACATGTATTTCACTTTTTGCCCTGCTTATATCAATGGTATTGTTTTTTTAACTTCAAATTTCACTTGTTCTACTTAGACAATCATGACCTCTATGAACAAAGACAGCTTTAGTTCTTTTTTTCCAGTCTATATATCTTCAATTTCTTTTTCTTGCCTTATTGCGTTAGCTAGGACTAACAGTACAATGTTGAAAAGCAGTGGTGAAAGAGGACAGCCTGCCTTGTTCCTGGTTGTAATGGGAAACCTTTGTTTCTCACTATTAAGTATGATGTTAGCTATAGGTGTTTATAGTTTTTCTTTAGTTGAGGAAGTTCCTTTCTATTCCTATTTTAAGAGTTTTTATCATCAATGTGTGTTGGATTTTGTCAAATACTTTTTCTGTATTTATTGATATGATCATATGGTTTTTCTTTTTTTAGCTTGTTGCTGTGATGGATTACATTAATTGATTTTTGAATGTTGGACCATCCTTGCATACCTGGGATAAATCCCACTTGATCATAGTGTGTTAATTCTTTTTATACATTGTTATATTTAATTTACTGACATTTTGTTGAGGATTTTTCATCTATGTTCATGAGTGATACTGTTGTATAGCTTTCTTTTCTTGTAATGTCTTTGTCTGATTTTGGTATTAGGTTAATGCTGGCTTCAGAATGAGTTAGGAAGTATTCCCTCTACTTCTATAATTTGAAAGAGATTGTAGAGAACGGGTGTAACTTCTTCCTTAAGTGTTTGGTAAAATTCACCAGTAAATCCATCTAGGTCTGATGATTTCTGTTTTGGAAAATTATTAATTATTGATTCATTTACTTGAATAGATATGGGCCTCTTGTGATTGTATATTTCTTCTTTTGTACATTTGACAGATTAGATCTTTCAAGCAATTGGTTCATTTCATCTAGGTTATCAAGTGTATGGACATAGAATTGTTCATAGAGTTCTTTTAATTGGTATCTTTAGTGATGGAACTTCTTTCGTATCTGACATTAGTAATTTGTTTCCTTTCTCTTTTTTCTAGTCAGACTGGCTAGATGCTTATGAATTTTATTAGTCTTTCCAAAGAACCAGCTTTTGGTTTTATTGATTTTTCCCTGGTGATTTCCTGTTTTCAATTTCATTGATTTCTGCTCTAATTCTTACTATTTTGTTTCTTCTGCTTACTTTGTATTTAATTTATCCTTCTTTTTCTAGTTTCATAAGGTGGAAACTTACATTACTGATTTTGGATCTTTCTTCTTTTCTAATACATTTCTTTTTTTTCCAGTTCAATGCTATATGTCTCTCTAAGCACTGCTTTCACTGCATCCCACAGATTTTGATAAGTTGTGTTTTCATTTTCATTTAGATCAAAATATTTTAAAATTTCTCTTGAGATTTCTTTAACTCATATATTATTTAGAAATGTGTTATTTAATCTTCAGGTATTTTGGGATTTTCCAGTTTTTTTTAATTTCTATTGATTATTGACACCATTGTGCTCAGTATGATTTCTATTCTTTTAAATTTGTTGTGGTGTATTTTATGGCCCAGATCATGGTCATTTTGGTGAATGCTCCACATGAGGTTGTGAAGAATGTGTACTCTGCTTTTGTTGGATGAAGTAGTCTATAGATGTCAATTATATCCAGTTGATTGATGGTGCTATTGAGTTCAACTATGTCCTTAATAATTTTCTGCCTGTAAGAGTCTCTTCATTTCTGAGAGAGGGGTGTTGAAGTCTCCAACTATGATAGTGGATTCATCTATTTTTCCTTTCAATTCTATCGGTTTTTGGCTTCATGTAGTTTGTTGCTCTGTTTTTAGGTGCATATACATTGAGTCATTATGTCTTCTTGGAGAACTGACCCCTTTATCGTTATGTAATGCCCCTCTTTATCCCTGATAATGTTTCTTACTTTGAAGTCTGCTCGGTTTTTTTTCCCCCTCTGGCATCTTTTGGGATTTTTTCTTTATCTTTGATTTTCTATAGTTTGAAAATGATATCCCAAGCTGTATTTATTTTTGGCATTATCTTACCCAGTGTTCTCTGAACTTCTTGAATCTATGGATTAGTGTCTGACATTGATTTGGGGAAATTTTCAGTCATTATTGTTTCAAATATTTCTTCTGTTTCTCTCTCTTTTTCTTCTCCTTTTGGTATTTTTATTATGAATGTGTTGCACCTTTGTTGTTGTCTCACCTTTGTTGTTGTCTCACAGTTACTTAGATATTCTGTTCTGTTTTTATAATTTTTTGTTCTCTTTGCTTTTTAGTTTGGAGACTTCTATTGATATATCTTCAAGCTCAGACATTCTTTCCTCAGCCATGTCCAGTCTACTAATAAGCCCATCAAAGACATTCTTCCTTTCTGTCACAGTGTTTTTTGTTGATTTTTTAATCTTGGGCATTTCTTTTTGATTCTTTCTTAGGATTTCAGTCTCTCTGCTTACATTGCCCATGTGTTCTTGCATGTTGTCTATTTTATCCATTAGTGCTCTGAGCATATTAACCATTGTTGTTATAGTCCCTGTCTGATAATTCGAACATCTCTACCATATCTGGATCTGATGCTTGCCCTGTCTCTTTAAATTGTATTTTTTGCCTTTTGATATTCCTCATAATTTTTTCTTGGTAGCCAGACATGATGTACTGGATAAAAGGAACTGCTCCAAATAGACATTAGTAATATGTTGCTGCAGTATGGGAGGGGGAGGTGAGGAAGTGTTCTATAGTCCTATGATTAGGTTTCAGTATTCTATTGAGCCTGTGTCTCTGGACTATGAACTTCACAAGTGCTTTTCAGTGCCTCCCTGCCCCAGCTCCCCACCTCCAGTTGGGTGGGACAGAATATCTAGAACGGCCAGGGTTTGAGTATCTATCTTCTCTCACATAGAAGGTGAGAGTGGTCTGGAATTGAGTATTTCCCTTCTCCTTTGTTGAAACCTAGCACTAGTGGAGTTTGCTGTTTCCCTTCCCCTAGGTCAGTTAGGCTCTAATGAAACTCGCAGGTTAGACTCTGGTTAAATAATTTCTCCTGAGGGCAGACCTTGTTAAGAAGAGCAAACTGCTCTGGTATATTTTAAAATGATTCCTTTTTCTCTCCCCCTACTGGAAACACAAAGCTTTTTTCCTCCAGTATTGACTGTGAGAATTTTGTTGGGCTCCTGAAGATAAAGCTCACAAAAGTGTGGGAGCTTCCCTACGACTGGATACTCCTGAAATTTTTAACTCTCAGACTTGTCCACGTTGAGCCTCTAGCAAGTTGTTCATTACAGTTCAGGTCTTCCCACCTCGGCAGTGGTTTCTGTTTGTGGGTTTCTGCTGGTCAGCTGTGATTCCCGGGATTTGCCTGTCTGTCTCTCTAATCTTTGGGGCAGTGCTTTGCCCTGTATCCTCCTCTCTCTTCCAAATCGATGAAGTGTTAATTTTTCAGTCTGTCCAGCTTTCTACTGATTGTTATGATGAAGTGGCGACTTCCAAGTTCCTTACATGCAGAATAGGAGACCAGAAGTTCCACTACAACACTTTTTATATTTTTGAACAAGAGAGTATAAAATTAACCCAAAGAAAATATGCTTAAATTTTATTTTAATTAAAAGTAAGGATTGCAAAAAGTACTTTGGAAAATATATTAAAAATGTGATAGCTTTTGTACCAACAGTTGATTTCTTGAAAAGAAATTTTAAAGTTAAATTTAAGAAATAAAAGATTTCTCAGCATAAGCTATTTTTTGCTTTGGCACATACCTAGTTATTTTTGTTGAAATAATAACCAAACTTATTCAGAGAAATATAGTAGAGAGGGAGTATAAGAAACAACATAAGGACTATAGGGCAAAAGTAGGCAAATAAGACTAACTAAAATGGTAACTTTGTGCATTTCCTCATTTTTTTTAATTTGAGAGAAAATGATGCAATGTATATTTTAAAAACTTACACTCTCCTATATTTTTAATATGCATTTATTTATTTACTCACCTCTACAAGAGAATCTTATAATAACTCTTAAGAAGAGACTTTAAGGGAAACAACATTATTTAGTCTGAAAATTTAAAAATGCGTTTGTCATATTTCCATTTTCCAATCAAAAGGCAACAATAGAATAAAGTATACAATGTATCTTAACGTGAAAAATCAACTTTGGAAGAAATAGTACTACTGAAATCATCTATACTCAATTCTACCTCAAATTATCTTTGAGTTCTTCTGTATCAAAATATATAGAAATTTCATAGCATCCCAAGCATAAATATGGACTAGTTGAATATGTACTATCTATGGGGCAGGGAATAAAATTGTAGCTGCTTTGTAGAATTTTGAAATTTCCCCTAGAGAGACAAATACTAATACTACCAGCCAGTGGAGAGTGACTTTTTTCACATATCAGAAAAGCAGGTCAATAAAATTTAAGATGTAAAAGGAGAGAAAAAATGTAGCTGAAGTTAGGTATACCCAAGTTCTTCCTAAAGTGATTTAAAGTGAATTTAATCTGACACAAGTGTTTTTGAAGAAAGGCCTTGTAAGCAGAAAGTTTTATTTTGTTCTGCTTCTGCTGTTCACTCACCTTCCTCTCTTTCTCTCTCTCTCTCTCTAACCTCTCTTTCTATATATGGGGCGGATGGTGAAGAATCTGTCTTTAGATATGTTACCTTGTAGATATAGGTGTTCCAGCATGGTATCTATTTATATACCTGCCATTTCTAATTTGAAAAGCTTTGTAATACACCAGTAATAAATGCATTCATAGCCACATCTTCTCTAATCACTCCAGTGCCTGCATTGCTGTTTGGCACTCATTAGCTGAAACTGCCATTCACCTATAATTTATGACTAGCATACAATTATGTGTTATCACTACTCCAAGTGATTACTACACTGCATTTTTTTCAGATAATGGTATGCAACACTTGATGATAAATTGTACTGCAGTGGATAGTTCTCTTCTGTCATTTACTCTATTATTTTCCTTAAAATAATCTCAAGAGAATTATATTGAAATGTGAGTACCTTCTTAAAGTAAGAATATTGGGTCAATGCTGTTCCTACACGAAGAGACAAAAACTATATTCAGGGAAGGAAGCAGACAATGTTAACAAATGCGTTTGAAAATATTCTGATAAAGATGAAATAAGCAACTTTAAGGACAGAGTTAGAATTTTTCCTTACAAATACATGCCCATATTTTGATTAAAGACTGACAAATTCCTTCAGTAATTTGACAATAAAAGTAAATATTTTAATATTAAAAATCATGGAGTGTGGCATGCATAATTGAAAAAAAATTACAAAGTAGCAGTTTGGATGTGATGCTTTACAAATCAAAATATTGAGTCTTTTAAATGTTTTCATTTTATTATCTACCTAGTATTTTCACAATCCTTATGAGAACTACATTAATTATTTACACTGCATCAAGAAAATTACTGCTTTACGTATTTCCTAGGAATAATCTCATATAATTCACATAGCAACCCTATAAATTAGATATTAGTATCTCAATTTTAGAAAGAAGGGAGTGAGACACAGAAAAGTTGTGTGTCTCGGTTGCATTTGTCTCCTAAGCTGCTATGACTAAGTCCCACAAACTGAGTTTCTTGAAAAAGCCAGAAATTTATTATTCTATCAGAATAATGGAGGCTAGAAGTCTGAAATCTAAGTGCCAGCAGGGCCAAGCTACGCGTGAAGGCTCTAGGAGAGAATCCTTTCCTGCCTCTTCCAGCCTCTGGTGGCCCCAGGCATTCCTGAGCGTGTGGCAGCATCACTCCAATCTGGTCTTCCTCCTGTACCACCAGTGTGTCTTTCTTCTGTGTTCTTTCCACTTCTTATAAGGAGACCAGTTATTGGATTTAGGGGGCCCACCCCCCAAGTCCAGGAGGATTTCTTCTCAAGATCCATAACTCATTACATCTGCAAAGACTCTATTTAGAAATAAGGCCATTCTGAGGTTCTCAGTGGAATTGAATTTGGGGAGACTATTCACCCCGCTATAGTGGTGAAGCTGGAGGCTCTATCCTAACACAGACATACTCCAGAGTCTGTTCCTTTAAATGTGCGTGATTGTACCAGGAACTGTGCTCAGTACATGTTTCATTTAATAACCATTCCAATCCTCTGGGTAGATGTTCTCTATCTTTTACACATAAGAATGACCAAGGTCATGTGTCACAGAGCAGCATCATTTAAATTTAGAGTGATTTTTCTAAAACAGAAAATTACCCTGCTTAAAAATGTGTTTATGCATTCCTATTATCTTTAGGATAAAAACCAAATTCCTTGAAGTAATTTTTAGGGTCAACCAGGATCTGGTCCCTGCCTTCTTCTACAGATCATGTCTACCTCTCCCTCCAGATACTCATTATGCCTCACCCATCCTGGCCTCGGAGCTTTCTCCCCCATTGTTCCTTCTGCCTACAACATTTCTGCCACCCTTTTGCTTCTGCCTACTCTTCTGTTCTCACTTTGCCACTTCTGTTGCTCTCCCTTCTAACAACCTAAAGTGGCTTTGGTAAATCTGCTATGGACTCCCATAACAATCTAAGCAGTATCTACCCAGCCCATTGTACCTTGCTCTGATGGCTTGTTTAATGGTCTATGAGTTTGTGTGAGCAAGCCCCACAGCTGTATATTCTCAGCTGTGTCTTCAATCCTAAGTATAGTGGCTGACACTCAAATGTACGTTGAAAGAATAAGTGAATGCAATTTATGAAAAATTTATGGCAGAATATCTTTATGCATGGGATAAAGCAGAGGCAGAAAACTGCCTAGCAATTCATGGCTCAATGTCTTCATCTTGTTCCAAAAAGGCTTATTCTGACTTTTCAGTGCACTATTCCTGAAGAAGGAAAGACATCTGGGCTTCCAGCGAGCAATTGACTATCAAACAATGTATGTGTAGTCTCATTTACTCCTGCTCTTTCTTCGTGAGTTTAAAACTTCCTAATCATCCTCTAAGAATTCAGATGGAATACATACATTTCTTATTCTACGTGCACCCACTTCAGTGGCAAGTGTTGAAATACAGAGAGAAAAACATGGAGGCAAATATGAGATTTTCATGGTAGGGCAATCATGACTGAAAAGGTGATTGAGTTAGTTGCTTGTTCACAGCCCTACCTACTTTCCAGAGTTGCACAGAACCTAAACCCAAGCATATGCTTCCTCCAGAGCTCACCGAAGTCACATGATGAGAAAGGCAGGGCAGTATAATCTAATGGGGTTTCAGCTGAATCTCAGCTGTTAGGACATGAAGGTGTACATGTAACACCTGCGGTATTAGACGCATGATGTGTCAGCTACAGTCACTCAGCATGGTAGCTCTCATTTAGAATTCATGCAAGACATTTTACCAGGAAGCCACCTTCCCCTATGGCAGAGTGCATCATTTTGAAACATCATGATATATGCAGTTCAGAAAGTGGTTTTCCATGAGAAAAACTTTACCATCCACAAACAGTGCCCCTGATCAGTTTATTTCTTGCCCCCCCCAAAAAAATACCATTGTGTAGAGTAGTTATAGATCTACTGTGCAACTGTATGCATAATGCAACATAGATAGATTAGGTTAGAAAATAACAGATCAGATTTATAGAGGGGCCCACTACTTTTGTGAAAGAATACCTTTAGAACATTGTCTCCATTTAGCAGTTTACATTGTAAAACATTTTCTACACAGAATTTGGCAAATCTTTCTTCCTAATAGCATCCTTAAGCATAGTAAGGATTGTTCTCCCTCTGATGAAAATTGGGAATTCATGAACTGAATGTCAGTTCCGTAAGATTTTTATGTGTTCTGCTTACTCATGTATCCCTAGTATCTAAAACCAGTCCATAATGAGGACTCAATAGATATTTAAATAAAGGCACATATAGAAGAGAAATGTAGTATGGGTTTAACTCTTTCACTGACCAGAACAAACCTAATACCCCAAGGTCCTTTTTTTAATTCTTCATTTTTCATATCCACTTCAGAATCTATTGTTCACCATCTAAACCCATCATTATGTGTATCATTGAGGTGTCATGTCTCAACATTGGTTGAGGACTGAGTCTGTTCAGAAGTTTTTGCTGCGGTGTGGGACTGAAATGGAAAGCCTAAGTGACTCTTACCTCTTCTACCCTTTCCAGTGCAACTTGTACATTTTCTTATAATTATACAAATTTAATTTCTAAAGGGAAAGTTGATGAAATTTCAGAGTTTGTAGAGAGAGCAGATAGTTGAAGTGATTTGTTAACAGGCTGAAGAGTGAAAGTGATATCCTTTAAAGCATATTTGTTTGAAACATGACAGCCTGAGAAATTTGCTTGGCTTCCTCAATGCTGTTCTCGAGAGTTAGAGCGAGGTGTAGTCTGGCTATTTTTCAAGTCTTCTCTGCGACTAATCACCATACATTACTAAAAATGGTTTCCCACTTCAGCACATGAATCTATAAGTAAAAAACAAAATTGCGGTGTAATATGGAGAAGATTGCATATAAGCACTGGGCATAAGCCTATGCAACTACTTCTCTTCCAGTTGTGTGGCTTTTAGGAAAATAATATAATGTACCATGAAATATTTGCTTCATCCCCTAAGAAGAAATGTCATACCTGTGGATTATTTGCATTTAAATTAAAAGATGTAAATGAAGGAGAAATAATAGCTAGTACTATCCCCTGGATGCATTCATTTATTTTTATTTTATTTTTTGTCTCTTTTGGAATTTACCAAGTCAGAGTTGTAGATTATGTGGAGATACTCTTCATTTATTATATGTGTAATGATTATGGCAGATGAATTTGAGCTTTGAGCTAAAACTCTAAATATAAAAATTATAATAAAGGATGTTCTCCAGTTATTCAAATTGTCCATGTTCTTAAAAGATTTCCAACTAAAGTAGGATCATATTTCTTTAAAATCCAGGCTTAAAATTTCTCCTTCCCCACAAAGGCCTTTAGTGATACAAAATTTATATTCACCATTGTCTGGGAGTACCTAGGAAGAAAAATGATTGGTGCCTTTGGATGATGGTTGGATTGAATTGCCCTGTTTTCTTTCCCTGCCTGCTTACTATGAGTAGGAACACCCAGCACGGACTTTTCCCACCGTCATAATCCATTTATTACAGAGTTGTGGCATTTATTTGAATTTTGCAAGTATAATATCAGTTCTCCATTCATTATTTTTTCATAAGTGCATCTTAGTGTAATAATCCTCTGCTCTCTGCTCTCATGTTTTTGTCAGAACCTATTACATCAGTGAAGAAATCTTTGTTTCCTTCTTAGCCTTGAACATACTCAGATCTCATTCTGGTTCTCTCAGACTGAAACAAATGCAGCTAATTATTCTTTGACCTGTATTAACAACCCAGCTGGTGGAGCCCAGATTTAGCCTACTGAATATAAAATTATAAGAGAATTGACTTGGACCCTTCTTCCAAGTTGTGAGCATGTTAAATATTATGGAGAATTTTTAAAGCTGCTGATTTTCTTGTCCTTTTGGCATGATCACCCACTTTTCTATGGTCTCAAACCGTATGTTGTGTTTTAATTCCTTTAGTATCTGTTTATCTGACACAGAGCTGAAAATCAGAGGGGAGAAGCTACCATCTGCATTGGCTGTCATCACCTGCAGGAGTTTTTGACTTGCCTGCTGATGTGACTGAGGTGTGGTTGATTTTCAGCATACTACAAGCGATGCCTTTGTGTAACTGAAAGCTGAGTGCGTGAGTTCTCAAATGCACTTTAACTCTTTAAGAGGCCATTTGATTCTTTTATATAACAATTAGAAGTTTATTATTTGCAAAAACCCTTGGAAAATCAAGTATAAGACATACTTTAAAACCTGCTTTTGAGAAATTTTGCAGAGGGTGACCATCAGTAGGTATAGGAAAAGGAGAACACAGCTCAAAAATGTATGGGCAACATAGGCAACCGTCAGCTGGGTTTGGTTGAAGAAATTCCAAACCAAAGGGCTTATGCCACATTTTTGCCATGGCATATGAGATTTCAATAGTTCAGAAATTTTTTGATCCATGCACACATGAAAAGAAAATTGTTGCTTTAGACAAAGGACATGTGTTAATTAGTTAATATTTAAATCTTAATGTGAAGGACTTTGTCAGATAATGTGTCTTTTGACGAGGGAGCTGTGCTGTAATGAAATGAGAGGTATCTGCATTTGATGAAGTGCTAAGAATCATGAAGTGCACTTATTTTTAAACTAAGAAAAAACAGAGGTATATTTTAAAATATTGTCTGTTATGTTATTACTGGAATCTACTAATAGCAAATATTAGCTGAATGAATGAGTAGAATTATTGATCTTTTAATGGCAC
Organism: Equus quagga; assembly: GCF_021613505.1. Lineage (NCBI taxonomy): Eukaryota > Metazoa > Chordata > Mammalia > Perissodactyla > Equidae > Equus > Equus quagga. The sequence goes on along the minus strand of NC_060284.1, from coordinate 9,758,867 downwards.
AGTTATTAGTAATCTACATTAATGTTCTGCACATGGTTATTGAATTAATGAGTGAATCAACAGATGCAATAATGTAATTGTTCCTAGATTGGACATTTTTATTAAGTGGCATACTACACAAGCCCAGAAAAACATTGGTGCCTTATAACCTCTTACTCTCTAAATGTCCTAAATGAATACTAGGATTTCTTTCCTTTTTCTTTTTTGTTACCATGATCAAATGAAGCTGATGTCTAAAGGGGAAGAGAAAGATTAACCTCCTAAAATATTTTCCAGGTGATTTAGATCTGAGTTCAATGTTCATTCCTAAATGTAGCTTTCTAAGTGCTAATTCATTATATTGGATCCTATTAGGAAGGTCAATATTTTCTTAATCAAAAATGAACCGTTCTGCTCTAACACAGGAAATGATGTGTAGAGTCCCAAATTACAAGAGAGAATGAGTAGATGGGCAGCCTAGGTTTTCTGTAGGCTTTTTCCCTGAATAAATAAAGCATATCACCCTGATCCTCGCCAAACTTCCATTCAAAGCAGAGATCCTAGTTCTAGGATATATAATTAGTCAGAAAGAGCCTAAGGGAAATCAGACAACCCTTTAGAAGTTAAGAAAGAGACTCTCAAGCATGTTTCCAAAGAATATTTTTCACACCAAAATGTCTCTCCAAAAGGCAAATATTAGGGGTTGGGAAGTTCTGCAATTAAATTAGTTTTGGAAACCCTGCAATACTTTAGCCCCTATAGAAGATTTAGAATGTGTATTAACAGGGGCACTACCTTACACAAATTCAGCAATATCATTCATGTCATAGATTCTGAAGAATTGTGTCAGTGGCCGCATGTGGAGGGTAACTTTGTCTAAATCTAAGGTAGTATTTATAATGCGTTCAGCTGCAAGAAACAGAAAACCTCAGTAAGGTTGGTTAAATTATACAGGCATGCACTGTCTTACTTACACTGGCAGACACGTGGATCAATGATGTCATACCTATGCTTTGGTTCAGAATTTCTGTAATTCCTTTGGTCCTAGCTTTCTGTTTTCAAGGAAGCCACCACTGCTTCCAGCACCAAGTCTCATGTCTTCGTATGGAAAATTTTAAAAGCGAAAAGGCAGTGATGACACAGTGGTCATAGTGGCACAATAACAAGGATATTGGGGAATCACTCTCTGTGTGACCCTTGACCATTTTATCAGGGAAGGAAAATATTTCCCAGAACTCCTCCACTGGGTCCCAGTCTGGTTTCACTGGCCAGAACTTGGCTAGTAACCCACTGCTAAACTAGTAACCAGCAGAAGGGATAGAACTACTATGTTTGATTTGGACCAATTATTGTTCACCATTTAGGACTATTGGATAAACAACTAACAGCATCCACTGCATCCACTGTTTCCTCAAGTTGAACATGGAACCCTCTTTCAAAAATTCCTAACCACTAAACACTATTTTGGAAAATATTTTCTTTGTGATTATATGTAAATACAATGGGTAAATATTCTTTCTTCCTTTTTACAAATACAAAACAGTCTTTCAGTGATGTAGCTATCTATTACTGTGTAACAAACCACCCCAAACACGGTGACATAAAATAGCCACCATTTCATGTTGCCCACAGATTCTGTGGATCGTGAGTTCAGGCAGGCACAGTGGGGTTGGCTTACGTCTGCTCAGATGTGTATGTGGCTTCAGCTGGGAAGAACTGAATGTCTAGGGTTGGCTTGAATGACTAGAATCTGGAATTATCTGGAAGCCTCTTTACTCCTATGTCTGGTGCCTCTTTCGGTAGGAATCAAAGGCTGCGCACAGCTAGGACTATTGACCAGGTCATCTATACATGGCCTTTCCCTGGTAACTGGGTTCCAAGAAAAAAAAAATCCCAACAGGAATAATCTGCAAATTAAACATTACAAAAGAACAAAGTAGAATCCATACAGCTTTCCTTGATCTAGTCTCAGATTTCTTGTCTCATTATTTTCACCACATTCTGTTGGTTAGAAGCTGATCACTCAGGGTAGCCAAGATTTAAGAGAAGGGAACTTAGACTCCACTGTTTGATCAAGGAGTGGCAAGGTCTCAATGCAGAAGAGTACATGGGGTGCAAGATATTATTGTTGCCATCTTCAGAAAATACGACCTGCCATATTTAGTAAGATGAAAGTGAAGAGAATCGAGGTGGAATTGGTAATGGCACTATGTTTGTTCTTATTTTAAATTTTTCAGGTGTAACTTTTGTACAACTTGAACTTTCAATTTGAGTTATATTTTGAGAAGGAAGGAAGGGAATACCACCCCTCATCATGTTGATGCTCAGAATCTGGATGTCGAATAGAGTCTCATGTATGTAAACCCATAGTTCCTGAACGTCATGGCTGTATAAATCACCAGAGATTTATGATAGATTGTATTGTGGATCTCAATTCATATTTAATGCATCACAAATTCTGGTGATAAATTTCTACAGGAAATGTTTGTGTAACAAATCTAGTATGGTCCAAAAAAGGTGAAGTGATTGCTAAATATGCCTAATCAATAGTATTGTCTTTGGGAACTTTTAAGAAAAAAAAATGTATATAGAAATCTTTTGACTCAGTCACAGAAGTCTAATTATGTTGGTTTGCAGTGCAGTCTCTCTGTCTCTTTCTCTCTCTCTGTCTCTCTCTCTCTATATTCAATATAAATATTCAGAAAACTATATAAAATATTTCACCAACAAAGGGATGATGGGAGTGTTAACTAACATAACGTTTGAAAAGACAATTTGGCAAAATTGAAGATGAACATAGTCTTTGATCCAGCAATTCCACTTCTATGAATTTGTACTTTAGCTTTACCTACATTGTTAACATTCAAAGTCTATTCACTGCAGCACTGAATTGGCAGAACATATACTGGAAGATAACTAACCAATCTCCACCTGAAAGACAGGAAGTTACCAGTGCTCTGCATTCTCTGTGTAAAAGAGAATGACTCCTGATGGCCTCTCAGAGCTGGTAGGCTGCTTTCTCTTTAGCACACGTTCAGTGGGATTAATGAATCCATCCAGGGCCTCTCCTATATATAGTTTGCAGATGAATCTTCAAGCACTTAAGAGAAGGAGAAGTATCTACATGTATGCATTATAGAAAGATATCTTAGACATAACATAAAGGCAAGCAAGCTATTTTTAGTATATTAGCTATAAGTTGTTATTTATGTTAACAAAAAAATTTAAACAGATATAGATATAGAAAAATATTCTTGATTATATAATTTCTGGAAAGACATGCAAGAAATAGCCATTCCTTAGGGGAGTGATAATGGGGTTTTAGAGTAAGAAATGACTATTTCTCTATGATTTTTAAAAAAATAATGGGCATTCATTGTTTTGAAAACAAATGGATAGTATGTTTTTATTGGTGTTGCTTAAAGTGCTGCAAAGGTGATTTTGATGTTCATCCGAGGTTGAGAATAACTGTCATTAACGTGACTCATTTTTTTTTAGGTGAGTATAAGAAGACAAGGTATACTTACAGAAAAATACTTGGAAAATTTAGAAGGAATAGGGTAGAAGTCCAAGATTTTTTAACAGTGTATTCTTTGAGGGAAATCAATGGGAGACATTTTTTATTCTCCTAAATTAGCATTTGTAAATGCAATAATGAGATATGCTTTAACATATCATTATCTAAGAGATAGGTGCATCTTAATTTCTAAAGGATTTTTAAGTGTATTGAATAGAGCCAACAAGGGCAGATTTTCATTATAAAGTGATATCATTATACCAATGATTGCAGGCTAATTCCCCACTTATGCAATCTGACCACTGACCATGCTAGATCAGGAGGGTTTAATTTCCTTTGTAAATGTTCACTCCTGCTCATTTTACTTGAGAGCAAATAAAATGGTAGTTTAATAAGGGAAGAAATCATTTTTAAAGGGAGAATATGTAAAAACAAATGCTGTGGATTTTTGTCACAATAATTATACACTTTCCTTTACCAGCATCCTCTGACATATCTGTGTAAAACCAAAAAGAAATCGTGTTTTCTGATTTGTTTCAATAACCTTTTAAATGATACTCACGATTGTATCGACCTTAATGTTGACAAGAGCACTTCGGACTGTTTTCTTCAGGAAATAGGTTGTAATAATAGATCCTTTTCCTTCTGTCTTAGCTGACATTTTGGCATTCATCACTTTTTAAGACTGTATTGGATTTTTTTTTCATGAAAGCATTGCTTTATGCTTGCCAACAGTTGAGTCTGTCTGTCATTTTTCCTCATTCCCAAGAATTTCTTAAGAAAAATAGGAATATGAATATTAATAAAAAGAGCATATTTAGATATTGCTCCCAAACTTAAGAATATCTCATTAATTCTTATGAAAACTGATGTCAGAGTTATTATCCTAATTTTACAAGTGAAAAAAATAGGAGCTCAGATAAGTTATGTTACTTTCCCAACTCATATAACTGGTAAGTGGCAAAATGGGATTCCAACTTAGGTCTGTTTGACTCCAAATCTCTGCTCTTATCCACGTTTTACTTATAAGGATAATATTTTTGCAAAATTCTTTACAGTTCGCCAAGTATTTTCATACACATAATCTCATTTAGTTATAAAACAGCTCCAAAGTTTGTTATTCACACTGCAATTTTCAGAGGTATGAAATGAAGGATTGAGAAATGAAGTGAGCTGTCCAAGATGACAAAATTAATAAGTGACAGACCTCTAATTTGAACTCTGGCTTCTTGATTCCCATGACTCTTTCCATTGTGTTTCACAGGTCTTAACGATTTTTACACTCATTACATCACCTAATTTAATCCTTACAGTCAACTGTGTGGTTGGTGATTCGTAATCTTGATTTTACAGCTGAGAAAAGCTGATGTTCTGGGAGGTTAAGTGACCATAAATGGTAAATGGCAGCGCCAGGGGCTGGATCTCATATCTACTGACTCCAAAATCACTTCTCAGAAGAATGGCTCTTATTTAAGCCTTATCCTCTTGGCATTTTACACAGCGAACAAAATTAGTGTCATCTATAAATGTAGAATTTCACTTTGTAGCTCTGCTTTCAAGCCAGGGACAAATAATTTTCAATAGACCATGTATCAGAGGTGACTCAGCATTCCACCTCAAAAGACAGGAAGAGGAAATGCTTGACTTGTAATCAGACACAAACTTTACGGATGAAAGTACTAAATAATGAGCACTTACTGGATTTGAGTATAGCCTTCTGCTCACCCATAGTTGAAGTTCAGTTTAAATTGGTTGACTTCACAAGAATCTTAGACCATTTCGGCTGCTATAACAAAAATAGCCTAACGGGGTTACTTATAAAAAACAGAAATATGTTTCTATTACACAATACTGGAGGCTGAGAAGTCCAAGACGAAGGCACTGGCAGATTTGGGGTCTGATGAGGAACCACTTTGTGGTTCATAGACAACTGTCTTTTTGCTGTATCCTCACTTGGCAGAAGGGGTGAAGGAGCTTTCTGGGGCCTCTTTTATAAGGGCACTAATCCCACCTCCCAAATCCCCCAGCATCTAATACCATCACATTGGGGATTAGGTTTCAACATAGGAATTTTGGGGAGATGTGAACATTCAGTCTATAGCAATAAGTGAGTGATGCTTCTCAGTGAGCCAGGGAAAACCTTAAGTAATATGAGAGTATGGTAAAATCCAGTCCCATGTGTGTTTGACAAAAGTCTGCTATATGGGCATTATTGTAATTTGTATATGGAAAAGTTAGGAGTTATCAAATTGTACAGCCTTGGAGTTACTAGTATACTAAATTATACTTGAGGAAAATAAGCATAATTTTATTTTGTATTCTGGCATTTAAGGAATTTTATCTCAGTGGGAATACTTTTGCATTTCTACAAAACATATAGTTCATTTTAATAAATGATAATTTTATAAGAGCTATTTCCAGACTGAGCTAAATTTACAGCTATGACCTAGGCAATAAAATTAACCAAAATTAGATTTCTGCTTATTTCTAAGTTTGGGAAAAGCAGGCCTTAATGATGGAACAAATGTTTAGCCCTGCGGATTAACTCTGAGCCTCCTAATGAGCCACTGTGTTCGTGGGGATGCTGGACAGAGTGTAGGGAGAATACGAGAAATGAAAGCCTAATGACAGTACAATAATGAATTTGAGAGTCTGCTCTGGCTGTTAAAAATTCAACTATAATAAGAAATAGGGAAACTTACATTTTCATTTTATGCTATAGTAATTGTCTAGACGGTATAAAGCCCTTATAAAATTATAAGTAGTTGCTTTTTATCAGATTGAAATTTTTGTGGCAATAAACCTTTTTTTAAAGGACTTACTTTAACAAATGCCTTCTTGTAACTTTGGTTATAGAAAATAAAACAAAGTACAAAGAAACAAGCAACATTATTTATGATAAGGCAATTAGATGAACAGTTTTATTCAAAACCGTATTCAAAAAAAGCTTCATAGGGCAAGCCCAATGTCTTTTACATAGGAGGGGTCAGTAACAGTCACTGAGTTAATTTATTTAAAAGAGATTTCTTCAACATTTATGTAAACACAAAAGATATTCTAGAGATTATGTTTGAAAATGTTTTAAGATTGGTTTTGTTCATCTAAGTTGGTACCACACACAAATGCTAATACCATCTGTGGACACCTTTCAGAGTGAATACGTACTTGCCTTAGTGCCTACTCATGAAAGTTCTCAATTTGAGAGTTGGGGGGTAGAGAAATGTCTATGTCAATTTACATTGTTATCATTTCTATGAAGTACAATTTTTGGCACAGCTGGTATAAAAAATATATAATGTAGTATAACCTGGACGGAATTTTCATCTCTTGATGACGCCCTGTTTGGGAGTTCTTCTTATTTATTTACCAAAATTGCTTGTGGAAAAAGATATTTGCGTAAGTTTAAAGGTTTTCAATTCATAAGTGTCAGTCAAAAATAATAAGTGTTAGATTCCTTAATAGACTTTTACCCTGAAAATAATTAAAATAAGGATCAGATATGAAGGAATAGATACGAGCTTTAGAAACACTGTGGCAACTTGAAAGATATTATTGGCAATTAAACTACTAGGAAACATATATCTTAAGAAGAGGATGACAAAATTAAATATTCACTTAAGTTTACTAAGACCCAAAATAGATCAGACACCAGAGACACAGAAAACTATATCTAGTATGCCCATATATGAATATTTTATTTAAAATACTTTACTGCGCATGTTTATAAAAGAACTTACCTAGCAGATTTCTCAACCAGTAGGGAACATTGTCAAAGAATGAGATATGTTTGGAAGGGGAGATATTTAAAAAGTTTAGATTGGTAGAAGTTTGTAATTTATTTTGGTGTGTACCAGGAAAAAAAAGAAAGTATTGTTTCACTGGGTGGAGAGAGTTACCAGTTTGCAAAAGAGTGAAAATGGGAAGAGCTATAGAATATGGAAGAATGATTAGTTCAGACTTAAACAAATTCAGTATGAGATGTGGATGCTTGGCTCCAAAGTCTGGAATTCAGGGGAGAGATCTTGGCTAGTTATGTAGATTGGAGAATCATTGTGTTATAAAAGTGGTAATGGAAGCATGAAAGTGAATTAGATTACCCAAAGGCGGGAGTACCAGTTGTCATTTGTTTTTTGCATGGACATAATGAGGTTTCAATGGTACAAACAAAAAATACTTAGATAATATTAATAAAGGATTAATTTAATCTGTCTGGGATGAGTTAAGGAAGAATTCATATAGATGACAACATTAAGACCGAGAGGCTTGATCTTAAAACATCAATTACATTTTGTAGCTGCAGAGTGGGTCTAAAGGGAGAGAGAGATTACATGAGTTGGCACCCCTGAAATTTTTGAAACTGAGTAAATACTCTATTCATCAAAATTTTGAAAATTAGGAGTCAGTATTACTCAGGGTCAGTCTTGGAAGTAGTATGGTTTTCTGGACTATGAGAAAGTATCTTCTTAGTCCTTTCTTTATTTCCTTCATTTCATAGCTCTTATCTGGATTCTTTTATGGAAAGACAAAAGTTTCATTTTCCAGTTACAAGTTAGGCTTAAACATGCAAATGTCTGATTAAGTTAATATACTGATGTGGATAAATACACATTTTGAAATCTATTCCTTCCTACTTTGGAAAGGGGTTAGAAAATGGGAAGACGTGGGTGCTAAGGGAAAGGATGTCCCTAAGAAGGGAAATGTGGAAGAAAGGGATAGCTAGAGGCATTAATTTCATCTCAAAATTTTGTCGTGAAAACGCTAGAGCTATGCTCAGGAGATGTGGGCAAATAGAACATTTTTAAAAATGTCCTTCATGACCTACACTAATTGCACAAACTGTAGTGAGAACTCTATTCATATGGGATGATAAGAAAGGAGAGCTTCAAAGAGGAAATTTATAATGGACATTAAAGGATGGATGAGGTCCTATAATGTGGTAAATACAATGAGGACATTGCAGACAAATTTATCATTAATGGCTCAGTGTAATAAAATTATCTGTGAAAGAGAAAAGGAACCAATGTTCATTACACACTGGTTATATTGAAGGTTGTAGGAGAAATGTCTGGAAAGTAGATCGAAGTCATTTTATAAAATATATTTTATTCCAGGATAATGACTTTGGACTTGATTCTGTGGGTTATAAAGAATTATTTGATAGTGTTGCATAGTCAAACCAGGAAATTGCGTAATCCAAGTAGAACTTGAGAACAATTAATCAAATAGAAGTGAGTAGAGTGGTGGTAAGGTCATTCTATACGTTCTCTGATAGCGGGGAGCTTTGTCTCGTCCACTGAGTCTCCCCTTGCACTTGGTGGAGTCAGTTACAATATATTTTTCACATTTATTGATTTGCCAGCAATAAGTTTTCATTCATATGGACATTTGGCCTGTGTTAAACAATTTTACAATACCAGTGAAATGGATACATATGTTGAATTGGTTCCTAAACCCAATTGATCCTTTAGTGTGATTATTATTTAGGAGTGATTATTGAGAAATATTTTGGTCACATACAAAGATAATATTTTACAAAGAACTTAATTAGCATATGCTTTATTCCTCTCAATTGCAGAAGCATAAGCATTCCCTTGTTATACGTCTTCAACAATTTTATACTTACTGATCATGAGTCACTATATTGGTTTGTATTTATCCATAAAAATACCAATAATATATCTATTTGGTTCACTTCATTTTTATAGAGAGTGAACTAATTCTCTGCCTGGAATTGGTTTGATGTAACTTCAGTGGTTATGAAACTGGATTTTGGAGCTTCAGAGTATCCCGGCGGAGCAAATACTTGATGATATCATGCTTACCCTTGAATTTAATCATAGCGCCATGGCTATTGGCATTTAGTTTTCTGCTCTAGAGACTAAATCTCAAAATGAGCCAGAGTGGACAAAGGGAAGCCTGTTGAAGAATGCACTAGGATGGAGGTATGGTTATCATCCTTTTTCTCTCTGTAGACCACTAATTCTACAAGATTAATCCTGGACACCATGTTCAGAAACAAATCAGTTTGGGAATACCTATGTATTCTCTCTCTTTCTTGGAAAGTCTTCTTGGACATTAATACACTAAATGCTCTGAGAAGTCCTGGACTAACCTGATTATTTGAATTCATTTATTTGCACATGGAACTACATTTGGGAGAGATGCCCATTAACATCCCAAGGAAGTAGTTGCATGGAACCCACTTTGGAAAATACTGGTCTTCCTTCAGAGATAAAGCAACCTAGATCCACAGAGACTAAATCCTGATTAACAGTTGGTAGCACAACAAAAACTAGAGTCCAGGTCTCCAGATTCTGTCTTCAAGCCCTTTATACTAGGTTGTGTTTCTAAGAACCCCGCATGCTCCACACTTAGAATTTAGACCAAATGTGCTTACAAGACCATTAAAATTCAGAGAAGGTATAATGGGAATATTTCCTGCTGATATGACGGACATATGTTGACAGAAAATCTCAGAAATGTTGTATGGCTTTTAAAATATCAGTGTTAAAAACATTGATTTTCATTTCTCACTTTGACTTTAATAATAAATTTTTACTAATCAAATCTCAGGTTACTTATTTCTTGTTATCTTTATCATGCTTGGAAAGAGTTCTCCCTCCCCTAGACTACATGCAGCTTTAGCAATAAATATATTTAAAAGAGCAAATTGAGAGGTGAGAATTTAGTTTTGTAAGGTGATGCTACTTCACCATTATTTCTTTGGGTTGATGTTTTTTTTTAATCCCCTTTAATAAACTCAGATATGATAGATTTGTAATTTATGTTATTAATTATGCTGAAAGATGATTTATTCTATTAATAATTTATTCAACCCATAATTTTTGAGCACTTGGGAGACGTGAGACGCTGTGCTGGGCTCCGTGACTATATTGGCAGCAAGAAAATCCTTGTACTCGAGGAGTTGGTAATCAAGTTTTCATATTGAAGCTGTGTTTAATGTTGAAATAAATCAGAAAAAAATATATCAATTTGTTGGAGTATCATTTGGTGGCCCAAACTACTCAATATTAGCTCTGCTATCTTAAAATATTTACTTATGTTCTTGAGATATACATAGTTTACTGGTAAACTCAAATGAAAAGAAATTGAATTCATCCATTTTAATGCTGCCTTCAGCACATCTTCGTTTTCAAAACAGAGCAAATGTTCTGTATAGACAATGTGTGAACATAAGCCTCCACACAAAGCATGATTTGTTTCTAAGTCCTTTCTTTCCTCGGCAACAGCGTAGTTAACTGAACCAGCCGGAAGGTTCTGTGGAGACTAAATTTCATGGTCTCAGCCACAAAAGTACAGAAATGACTGACATCAAAGATTGTGGATCATGATCCATACCACTGCTAACCTACAGCTGAGGTTTGGATATTTTGACCAACACTACTCCACTAGTTCCCAATGTTAAACTCTTTTGGGAAAAGTGAATGCAAAAGTACAAACAATGAAACTGATAAAAGTTCTTCATTTAGTATTAAAGCAAAGACTGATCTGGAACAAGTCACAAAAGGATGATACTGGTTCACTGGGGAGATTGAAGACTTGAACTCCATTCATGGTCCCTGGAGACCAATAAGTGAGCAAACAATTTGAAGCTTACATGGGCCATCAATGTTTAAGTGAAGAGACGCATTCCACTATTTCTTCCTGTGTTCTGCAGAGAGGCCTGCTTGAGCTTTAGTGGTCAAGCCTGCCTTCGAGGAATTTGCACTCTGTCGTGTCAGGTGATCCCAGAGCCCTTAGTTCACTGCCATTTATATCTGTAGGCTAGGAAGGGAACAATATTAATATTCAAGATTATCCAAAAATAATAGAATTACTTTCTGTACAATATTATTTGCCTTCTTGTTCTTTTACTAACTGTGTCATTTGGCCCACACAAGATCTGACTATGACCTACCAAAAAATATTGTTTATTTCCTGGACTCAGTTAGACAATTCTCTGTAACATACTAAGACAAAAATGGTTACTCAGTGGCATGTGGGTGAAGGGAAGGGTACCTTAGAAAATTGGAGTTTTGTAATAGTCTAGAAAGTATGATACAAAGGGCCAGGAATTTGTATTCAGTGGGACCTTGAGTTCAAATCTGAGCTCTAACTATTTCTAGTTTTTAGCTTTAGACTGTTCATTTCCTTGAGACTCATCTTCTTCTTCTGTAAACTATAGCAACAGCAGCATATAAAGTGCTTTTGCATATTTGATTGTTGTTTAGCATATCACTAGTGATGAAATGATGGTAATCATTATTTGATCATTTACTGTGTGTGGTTGACAGCTTCAAGACTGCAATACTTTTTATTAGGGTTGATTGTATTGTTGCACTTTGTATTTTCATCAATGAGCTTATATAGATTTTTGGTTTTAGTATCTTGATTCTTCCAATTTCCTTTTTGGAAGTCAGAAAAGCATAGGTCATTGAAAATGATAATGATTATTCCAACACTTCCCTTGTCCTTAATTTTGTGTTTATTAGTTCTTAAGTTACTCTCTCTGTGAATTATCCCCGTAATTGTTTAGGTCAGCAAGATTTTTTTAAGAGTCTTCCATTTTCTTTAGGCTTATATCCAACCAACTCTAAAATATCCTCATTCAATTTTTCAAAGTCTGAATTTATGAACTGTGGTACATGGACACTCAGGAAGATAGAGAAGTTGGATTCATGATAATCAGTGTATAGTAAATCAATTTATGTGAAAGCCCTTTTCTTTAGAGAAAGTAATTTCTCCCTTCCTTGGTTTGTCTTTGCTCTCCAAATATACTCAGGATAGTTGGCTATAAAGTAGCCATTTTTTTTTTCTGCTTTATCTCCCCAAACCCCCACTGTACACAGTTGTATATCTTAGTTTCAGCTCCTTCTAGTTGTGGGATGTGGGACGCCGCCTCAATGTGGCCTCACGAGCAGTGCCATGTTCTTGCCCAGGATCCAAACCCTGGCCACCGCAGCAGAGCACCTGAACTTAACCACTCGGCCACAGAGCCAGCCCCAAAAGTAGCCATTTTTGATATCAACAAGAAACAGGAACATACATGTTTGAGAAGTAAAAATACCCCTCCACTCACACTCATTAAAAATATAATGATGAGAATGAAATAAGCGACCTAAGTTTTATTCTTTTCTAAGGTCCTAAGTGAGTAATAAATGGTGTCAGATACTGGTCCTGTATCCATACATTTAAAATTATCCAAATAAGTTAAATGAGATGGAAATAAAGGATCTGGTAATTATATTGAGGACAGAGTTATTGATTAGATGCTGAAGAAACTTTAGTATGAAAATGTTAGTTGGCTGAAGACAGACTTTGAATAAAATTTTTAAAATAAAATAGTTGGCAATTAAATGATGCTTGCCAACTCAACAATGACCAAATAGGGAGTTCATGATTTATAGTTTCAAAGGCTACGGGCCAGGGTGCTCAAGATTATCTAACCGCTCAGTTTTATCTCTAATTAAAGCCTGCTGTATATAAGTAGTAAGCTAAAGGAAGAATGCTTAGAGACATTAAAATGCAGTGAGATTGAAAAGGTGGAAGAATGGGAAAGCTAATAAAAGTTTCAATTTTACATGAATCTATCCTTATAATAAGAGTACGATTGATCCACTGATGAAAGTAGTTTTCTTTTGATCCTCTTTCTCCCCCATAAAGCCTCTTAAAAGGCTTACATCCTTACATCATCACAACTCTACTGAAACTGCTCTCAGTAATGTCACTGAGAAATAATCTTCTAGTCAATGACATGTTTTCAGGCCCTCTTTGACTTCTCTACAGTGTTAAACACTTAAGAACACCCCTTCTTTTAAAGCTTTTTCTTGACTTTCATGTTCAAATATGTTTTTTCCTACTATTTTCAATACCAAAATATGTAGGATCTCCAGGTTTCTGTCCTTGAAACTCCTCTGTATTCATACTTTCCCATAGCATGACCATTCTTATGTCTATCATGAATAATTTCCAAATATGTCTCATTCCTAATGACTGTATTTATAATCACTTTTTGCCCCTCTCCTCCCACTGATGCCACCAGTGCCTCACATGCAATAGGTTAAAAGAAAGTAATTATTATCTGTGCCCTCAAACCAAGTCCTCTTTCTAATTTCTGTAGATTTATGTAGTTCTGGTATTTTTCCAGATAGCTCAGTTCAAACAACTAGAAGGAATGCTTTCTGGTCACTCTTGTTTTGTAGTAGACCCCTCATCTCTTTCAAGACTAACAATTCCACCTTGACCATGACCCTCCCATCTATCTTCTCCTTTGAATATTCACTGTTGACAAGCCAGTCTAGTCTGTCATGACTTCCGGTTAAGACAGTAGCTGCTAACTGAATATTCTGCTTGTTTTAAGAATCCTCACTTCAACTCAGACTACACAGGAGGACTTATGCTTTCCCCTTTTCATCCTCTCTTTGGACTTCTTATCTACCTACATTATAGTACCTATCATAGTATATCTTTATGATCTTTATACCCCATGTCTCCTTACTCTTTTGGGAATTCCTGGAATTTCTGGGACCGCATATTTCCAACTCAGTATCCCTAGCCAATAGGACAGTGCTGAAAATAAATAGGGAGCTTGATAACTTCTTGATGAAAATAATAATTGAATGAATGAATGAAAGAATGAAGTGAATATTTAAAGTACTACTGCTTTCTGATTCTCCTATCTTGGGAAAATTATTAATAGCTCTGGACCCTCTATTTTTTCAGTCTATGAAAGGGATAATATATATTTCAGTGGGTTATCATGAAAATTACATCACATAGTATATATGAAATCACTTAGCTTACCATCCAGTTCATAAGGTATGCTCAAAAAAGCCCACCTCCCAAATTTTTTAAGAATATCCTTTATCTATTCTAAAATATATTTACGGCCTACTGAGACTGCTCCAAAGTCCACAGGTTGGCATCTGAAATTATCCATCATTCACTTCCAGATGAGTTTTACAACGTTACTCCCAGCTTCTGTCATACACTCCTCTTCAATCCGATCAGATTGCATTCTACCCTACAATCTCACCCCCTGTTTTGTTCCTCTTTACCTGAGCCTCTCTTGTTCTCTCCTGCTGGGAACTGTTCTGTTGACAGCTCTTATTCAACTCCCTTTCACACTCTCTAAATGCTTCCTGTCAATAAGAGCCATCTCCCATCCCTATTTCTCTAGGTAATTTTCCTAGTTCTTCTAATGCAGTGGGATATCATCTCTACCTTGAAGTTCTGTGAATCATTGTATCTCTTATGGCCCTTCTATCTTGTCTGTCATGGTGTAAATATTTTGCATATCCTCCATTCTTGATTGTAAGCTTATTGAAAGCAAGGATATATTTTTTATTTGTGTTTTAATTTTCTAGTATACTTGCATAGTTAGAACTCAAACCAAAATTGGTTGAGGGAATTGAAATGGGAATTGATTCAGATTGTATCTCAAAATAACAGTCTTGAATTCATTTTGAAGTATGGTTATTTCTCAATAAGATTAGACAGGTACATCTCAATTTCACCGTATTTTCTGGGTTTAGATACAAAGAGGAGTTTAATTAGTGGTACTACTGGTGACTTGCCTGCTATAATTGCCTGCCCATTAATACGTGATTGGGATGTCCAACTCATTTCACAAGGATCACTGAGCATCTGTTAGGTAATGATGACTTTCAGCCATTACTAAAGATGAAAGACAAATGTTTCTCATTATTTGTAAGACAATTTGGGGTTTGGCAAAATCAAAAGTATACTTTGCCAAAAATGGTTTCCTTTAATTATTGGACCAGTGTGTATTCCAAGGAAATTTAATTCATTCACTTACTTATAACTCAATAGCATGCCACTTTAAAATCTATTAGTTCTTCGTAAAATCCCATATTTATTTTATAACCCATATTTTTCTTTTGTATTAAGTACACGAAAAATAAGATAAGCCTTTAAAGAATTGTACAGTGTTGATATGAAATCCTGAAAACATACATATGATAAATGCTTTAGAGAAAACAAAGCTTCTTTGAAGGGCTCATAATTAGAGAGCCCAGTTAGAGAGAAAGAAAAAGATGCGTGCGTGTATATAGTGTGACATCCATGAAGTCCTTTTGAATCAGAAGTGAGTCATGAATTAAAGAGCTCAGGAGACAAGCAAGCCAGGAAACAACAGCCCTGTGTGTTTAGTATTGATTGCAAAGACAATGGTGAAATATTGGTAACAGAATAAAAGCTGAGGAAAGTGTGGCTGTATTTCTAACACGGTTTTCACAAGGCAATTTGTGCTTAACTAACTCGGTGGGCTGGTTGAAAATAATGCATTGTGAAAGATAAGAAAAGTGGATATAGAACACTTCGATTTTCATAAAAGATTTTGACAGCTTCACGTGAGAGATTAATGGCTAAGGTAGAGAATTGTAAATGGTAAGGAGTTCCTTACATAAGAAACTAGTTCAAGAATGGAACAACATCTTTGAGGATGAAAATATTTCAAGTAAAAAAGAATTTCAAATGTAATAACCCTTAAAACTTTAAGAGGCACTATATTTTATATTTCTAATTTCAAAAAGCACTCAATTTCCATTCTTCCTATTTTACTTCTCTAATTTATTATTACCATACATCTATTATGTTTAATTATGTTTTCCAAATATGTATTATTTTGACTACATATTATGCTAAAAGCAATTGGTAGTGTGTTCAGCAAGAAAATGAGATAGATTTAAGGACAGTGAATGACAAATTTATGTTTTGCTAAGAAATGAAAGATTGATTGTCTCAAAGTAGGAACTCTGAACTAAATGACATAAATAGTAATAATATTTAACCAAGAACGTGTATGTAGATCACCAAAAAAAATTTTAAAAGTCTATCCTTGTATTTGTAAAGATAGCAATTAAAAATATCATTTTGTTCCAATCAAATTAAAACCAGATGAATAAGGTTTTCCCATGTTTAAATATTTGTTCATTTATCAAGTAAGTTTTCTTCGACTCCTCCTCACCCACTCTTTATCTAGGCCCTGAGTTTTTCCAGAAATTTAGGAAAGAAAATACCACCATATGAGTGGCTTCCATTTGTCTTTCTGGGACAAATATTTTCAGTGTATCAAAGCTAGAATTTTGCATCACTAAGTTATTTGTAATGTGAACAATTAGGTACAAGTGGTCATACCCATTGTTCCAAATGATGTATTCCATCTTGAACCATAGAGCAAATCCAGGGATTTGTGTGTGCTTCAGTTTAGGGTAACCAGGAGCAGACGATTAAAGTACAGTGGGAGTGAGGTGAATGTCACTGCTACCTCTTGTACCAACCCTGCCCTGACCTGTTCCCACCCCAGCCTTGTTTCCAGAAGCTTGTGATTTCTTCACTTTCATGCATCATTCACACAGTATTTTATTTAGAGTTCACATGGTATTCAAAATACACACATGCACACATACATATAATTTGCATGTGTTTCTGGGCATTACAATGAATAAGTGAACCAGGGCCCTTTATAGTTTAGCAGTGTTGATAGATTATTAAATGAGTGATTTTACAGTGCAGAGTAATAAAGCAAGATAGTTAATGTACTGGGGGCAATGCAAGCTTTAGGAGAGGTCTGTTAAAGCCGTCTGGGGCATGGAATAGAGATGCTGGGGAGAGCATCTCAAAGAAACGACATCTAAAGTTAGCTGCTTAGGTATTGTCACCTCGGACATTTCAGTTAATGCTCACAAAATAGCCCTTTCAAGTACGTATTACAGTCCCCATTTTAAAGAATCAAATGGAAAGATGAGAAAAATGAAGTAGTTTCCAAATTCCAAAGGCTAGTTAAGTGTCAGGAAGAATCGTGATTCAACCCCCTGTTGTTCGGGATTCAGGGTAAAATTATCCTTGGAGAAGCCATATCATTTCCCAGATTCCAGTTCTCTTATTTCTAGAGAACATTATGGTGATGATTTTCTTCTTTGCTCTTCAAGTTTACTTTTTAAAGTGATTTAAGGAAGTAATGACTAATATCACAGAATCCTGACCTTGAGAGATGATTCAGTCATAGTGATAGAAAATATGCAGCAATCTAGTCAAGAGAGGTCCAGCCAGAAATCCATGGCAGAAATTTCAGCTTTTCGTAAGTCACAGTGGAATTTTACATCCCTTGGAGGCATTTACTTTCTTGCGCCAGCCAGGCGCTGAGATATGACAGGTCCAGCTGTCCACTAGACATTACTGCTGGATGGATCCTCTAGCAAGAGAAGCATTGATATTTGGGGATGTTCTGGCACATTCTGTAGGAAAGAGTTAGAGAAAATTAATATAAAATATGTTGGTTACATATTCAAATTTTATCTTCCTTTACTATTCTTATAATATAAATGTTCATTTTTCACTTGTCCATTTTTGCATCAAATATCTTTTCTCTGTCTCTGTCTCAAGCACACATCTATCTCTTGAAGCAGCAAAGATTTAACAATAACAAAAGAGTTGATCATAGAGAAAAGATAAGTATATTTCACGTCTCAAGAGGAAAAGAAACCCAAAAGACTACCAACACATATATTTAAAAATAGTTATTTAAAATATATGGGTATTGGCTTAAAATTTTCAAGTGTATTTAAATATTGAGTAAACAAAAAAAGAATAGTCAAGCTCATGGGATTTAGCAAAATTAAGACATTATTATTTTAAGAGACAGGATAAATATTTTTAATTTCCTCATACATGGACAATTATAATACAGCCTGCCTCACTCAAGTTTTGTTTTGTTTTTAACAGATTTCCATTACTTTTAAACATAGGCCTAACACAGAAGGAAGTGAAAAGGCTTTTTAAAGCAACTATATTCAAAAAGTCCATTTCTTTATCAAGAATGTCTTTGAGGACTACAGTCAATCCATAAACCAATACTCCAATAATTCTCACACAAATTCAGATTTCTGTTTTCCCTACCCTTAGGTAGATAGAAGCTGAAGGTTAAAAGGGAGAAAAATTAGAGGCACAGATGCTGATAGCTTTAAATAAAGAGTTAACTAAACAGTAGAAAAAGATAAAAATGTGGCATTCTAGGTATCGAAAAGTTTTAAAGCACAGTTAAAATACCCTTTGGGTATATAATGATTTTCTGATGCCGGAGCAGGACCAGATAGTTTTCTAAAACTTTCTTGTCCTTAAGTTTTTGTGTGTGTTCTTTCCTAAAAGTGACCTGCCTGAGAGTAGGTCTGTGGGGGGATTGGTTCCAGATCCTGCCTCCCGCTTTCACAGTCATCTTTCACCAAATCTCTTGAACATCCTATCATGGAGCACAGCCAAAGTGTAAAACCTTCAGGTAACAAAACAAAGAGACCATTTGAAATATTGAGGTCGGTGTGGAGACAATGACTAATTCTAGAGTCCCGTAAATCCTTTTGCAATTTAGGCAGTTTCCAATTTGCTTTCAACAGATGTACAGGAAGATAGAATAGAGTTACAACCTGATAGAGCATTAGGAATGATTTTTGGTGATAACTCGCTGTAATTATATCACTCTGATGGAGTTAAAGATTTGAATGCTTTGCTGTAACAGGACTCCTTCCATTTCCATAGTCTTATTAAGAAAACAAAGTTTCACAGAATTGATTCTAGACCTTGTTTCAGGAAAGCAAATAGTATGCTCATTTGAGCAAGAAAGTTTGTCCAAGAATCTAGGTACAACCACCTCGTTGTTAACTACATAAAGTAAAAATAATATATATTTAATAAATATTTATCAAAATGTGTGATGGATATAATTTGATCCATTGTACACTATTAATAGTTGTAAAAATAACTTTATCCAGAATAATTTTTATACTTAGATTCTTATCGTCACAAGATTTTTTATAGCTAATTTATATATTTAATTATAGTGCAATGAAGATAGAATATCAATAAAAGACTTCAAAAACTTAAAACAATTAGATTAGGATCAAATCGTATGGTAGAAGTAAAGTGAAAGTATGAGTTTGAGGAGAAAAAGAAACAATGTAGCATTTCTTTTAAAGTAGAGCCCATTCATTTTTTTAAATGGATGGTAGTGAATATCAAATTGCTGTATTATTTAGATGTCCTGGGACACATTTAAAAGTGAGAATTAACAGGTTTATTTTAAAATAACCATATTTATGGTAATCAGAAATTATAATTTTTGCAAAGTCCATAGTTTATGAAAAAAATTTTAGGTGGCGGTTTTTAAAAGTATGAGTTTACATAGTGTAGAAAATCATTTTATGGACCATAACAGCAAAAAGAAGACAATTGGTAGCCTTTTACTTCATCTTGCTGAGCTTGGGAAGATCATTGTGTTCATGCAATCTCCAAGTAGAGATTCATAACCATGTCCCAGAGTTATGAGGACAGTTATGAAACCTTATAATAATGATAAAATATTGACATTTATATTTTGCTTTATAACTTGATAAATTTGTCTCCCATGTACAGTCTCATATGATCCTATGCCAAAATAGGAGTTACTTAGTACAGGTGATGCCATCTTCAGTTTGTGAAGAAATAAATAAAGCTTTAATGGAGATTGAGTTACTTGTCCATGGCAATTAGTAGTAAACCATGGAGTTAGTTTCTAAACAAAAGTTTTGAGTCTCAATGTAACTTTTTAAAAAATATGACACTGAAGCTCTCTTTCTCTACATATTCTGCTTATAAGATGAGAAATACAAGAAAAAAAGTGCTTTTCTAGAAGTTCAGGGAGGATAAAATAAAAGTTCTTTAAGGTATAATGTTCATTTTTCTGCAAAATTATATCTTGTGAACCAACCCTGTGCTATGACAATAAAGATAAATCAAATTTTGCTGTATAAGCCAGACTCTAAAAATGCCTCTTTTTCCCTCTTTCAATTACATTTTATTAGTACAGGGTTTTTTGTTGGTGGTGGTGATGATAGTTTGTTTTGTTTAAAACACAAAGTTAACCACAGGTAGGTGGGTTAATAATAGTTACACTTAATTACATACCTGTTGTATACCTGGTTCCATGCTGAGCATGTTAAACAAACTAATTCTCATAATAATATTATCAGATCAGTAATTTTACTAATCCCATTTTATAGGTAAGAAAACTAAGGTAAATTAACTTGCCCCAGCTTTCACAGCTAGTATATCAGAAAACTGACATTGGAACTCCGATATCAACTGTAATGAATCACAACATCGTGCTGCCTCTCAAGGGCAAATAATTTGTCCATGAGATCTAGCAGAGACTTAAATTTGAGATTATTCTTAACTTTTAACATTTTTTGGGAAAATATACTCAGTTTAAATTTGTTTGCAGGAGTAGATGGAAAAAAGCTACATTAATTTTTTTCTCCTCTGTGGTACATTCCCTAATCTATATTTTAAGGTATAGCTCATACTGAAATACGGTTTAGTCAATTTTCTCAAGAGAGGACAGATAAATATGGATTAATGACTACTTCAGTTAATGATTGTAAGGCTGGCTGTAATTAATTGTGCTATGTAGTCATTCTTTACTCATACAGTAAAATTTGTGCTCAGAATACTCTATATTAGAAAAAAAATGCAAGATGAAAAATCCATCAGTGACCAGCAGAAAGTTTAAAAGATCAACATGAGCAGAGAGAGAGTAAGGGAGTGCGAGAAAGTAATTCTTTTTGGTTTTTAAGTGTCTGTATTCAAGGAGGCTGTAAAGAAACACATACTTAATTAGTTTGACAAAACAGATGAGTTTAGAACTTTTCTGTATATCTGTTTGTTATGTTTCTTACTTTATCATCTGTATTTATATGCAAATAGAATACTTTCTAAATGGCTTAAATATGAAGCTGGTTGCTGGAAGGGCGTAGAGATATGATATTGTGTTTGGTACAGAATTCCATGTTGCTTTTTCCCTTCTTTTGAGAATGTGTTTGTAACTGGCTCTATTCCAAAGACGATACAATAGTGAGGCTTGCCTGGAGCTTAGAGCTTTATCTCAGCCACTTCTCTGGGCCTGCTTGCGTTCTCCCTCTCTGATACTGCTATTTTAAACATCTCCTGCATGCATTTTGAATGTAGTGTTCATTCCCTTTATAGCTCCTAAGGTGAAAGTTCAACTTTTCTAGGAAGCAGCTGCCAGGGAAACAGCATTGCAGAGAGAATTCTCCCCACAGCAGTTCAGAGCACCTGCCAGTTAACAGGAATCTTGAAGCCCTTCTAGATCCGAATATCTCACATTCAAGTCCACTTGGGAGAAAGCAAGCTGGTTTAGTTGAATTCAAAAACTAAAAAGTAGAAATGACAAAGACATTTCCAATTTGATTCCTGATTAAAGCCATTTGAGAAAAGCGAATCCTAAACTAGCTTCTCAAATATGTGACACCTCTTTCTTTTTACATTCTCTGCCTCAGTCATAAATCCTGCATTCAGGCAGGTACCATTCTTAATGTGGGCATACTAAGACCTACCTACCTCTTGAAATGGTTTTGTGAGTATTAAATGAGATCATATTTTAAAGTATTTTCTATTCCTCTTAATTAATGGAACTTATTGTTATCAGGACAAGACAATGATAATTAGACTTTAGTAATGGTCGAAAATGGAGTTATTTTGCTTTAAGACTTTTCTTTAGTCATAATGTACAGGCTCTCTTTCACTCTATCCATGCCTATTTAAATTAATAAATATTAATTTATGTGTTGAGTGATTTATAAATAATGTATTGAAGAACGCTAAATGTAAAAATTCCTCGGTATTGCCCCTTCTAAACACAGATGTATATGCTTACATGGAAGCTTGCCTTAAATGAGTCAATGGAAAGAATAAGGTAAAGCAATTTGTGGTATTATAGAAAAGCATGGTTTAATTATAAGTTGAAATAAACGATTTTAATCTTTGGGAATTAGTGATTAATCCTGTTAAAAAACAAAATTCAGCTGAGTAAATTTGAAGATCTAATTGACTTTATTTAATGATTCATGATTTGGGCAGCATCCCATCTTAGAAGGGAGAAAGGAGCTCCAAGGAGCTCTACAAAATGGAAGACTTTTATAGGCAGAAAGTGGGCAAGAAAGTTATTCTAGCAAAGAGTGGATTGTCCAAGTCAAGGTCACCTTCCTTTGGGGGAAGGTGGGGCTCTGTCAGCCAAATTACCTCAGTAGTACTGATGGGTGATTACCGATTGAGTGGAAAGGGTCACATTCTGGGAGAGGCTGAAATTACAATTAGGTTTAGTCTTGGTTTGTTGGTATGGGGCTTAGCACAAGTGACTCCATTATGGGCCTATTGTTTCCTTTTTCAAAAATCTAAAACAAAATTTTAATGATTTCCTGGGCATTGACAAAGTGTTGTATTATAAATACAGTTTTTGAATACAAACTTAAAGAGTTTAAATTCTGCATTAAAGTAAGACTAAAAAATATGAATTTATGCTGTCACTTGATCATGTTAGTGTTTCCATCTTTCAGGAATTAGTATAGTTTGTATAAAAAACCAGGAAAAACTGAAAAAGCTTTCTTGTTTTTTCTCTGATTTACAATGTTAAAAATATTTAAGTTGTTTGAGAATTTGGTCTTATAATTAGATAGTGGCTGATAACTTTCAGTCTCTTATCCAAGATATTTTTAATATAGCTTTATTATTGCAAAGAAGTGCTAGAATAAAATATGTAGGAAATAGATTTCTTTTTTTCACAAAATAAGAAATAAGGGTTTTTTGGAATTTTTTTTTCTTTTTTACTACTATATAAGAAGTAACTACATTTTGCCCAACATGGCATAATTCCCATTCTAAAAATAAACGTTTGTGTGTCATTAATATTACTTAGTTATGCCTGAAGGTTAAATACAATTATATTATAATAAAGTTATTTCCATACGTTACAAATTTCAATAAGCAAGTAATCTGTAAGTTACTTAACATGTCTGTACCTCCATTTCTTCTCTATAAAATGGGCGTAACAACAGTTCTTGACAGTATCTGTCTCAAAGGGCTGTTGTGAGGACTGAATGAGAAATATGTCGTAATGTGCTTAGAAAAGTATCTGGCAGATAATAATCTTAGATTATTATTATTATCTATGCAACAGTATTGAACTATTAACTGCAGAAGAGCATTTTCACTTAGATATCTCTTTAAAAATGTAATTTTCCTCATCTATAAGGGTGAATACGTCACTGAATAGCTGATGCTCTTTGGACAAATTGCTGACTTTGAGGATGTCCCTGGACAAAGTCTTGCACCCTTGACACTTGCCAAAATTGAAATGTAATAAGAATCATTTATGCCCTACAGTAGTTTCCACCATAGTAGCAGTCAAAGATAACTTAAAATATTAAATCAATCATAATATTATATATATACTGATATTATTATCTAGGGAATATTATATGTATTATATAATCATATCTATATATACATATACTTATATGCATGCATATCTGTCTATAGCTTTGCACCGCTTAACGACATTCTGGTCAATGACAGACCACATATACAACAGTGGTCTCATAAGATTAGTACCACATAGCCTAGGTGTGTAGTAGGCTATAACATCTGGATGAGTGTAAGTACACTCTATGATGTTTGCACAATGAAAAATTCACCTACATCACATTTCTCATAATGTATCCTCATTGTCAAGGGACGCATGACCGTATTTCTCTATCAATCTCCGTATCTATATCTATAATATTGTCTTGGGAGTAACTGCCATTAGGAAGAGCATGCCTTAAAAAAAAAGGTGAGTGCCTGGGGAGATAGAATTTGTTCTGTTCCATTTAATCTCTGTTTTATTTCCCTTACCTCATTTTAGCCTGGAATCCAGGATATCAAAGCTCTCTTTGTATGCAGAATTAGCATGGAGATTGTATGGGGTTCTGAATTTTTTATTTTTTTCTGTCTGCTTTTGAAAGTTCTCCTGTCAAATTTAGAACTTTGTGATACAAAGAAAAGACAGCTATAAAAGTAGCTGGCCAGTTCCTTCATAGGAATATCATTTTCACATGGCTTAGCTTTGAATCCAAGGGAAATTGTACTTTTCTTCTTTTATTAATTAGTACCTTTAATAGGAGCTTTCATTAATCAACATGTCTTGAGAAAAGCTGGTCTCTTTCCACAAAGCTGAATAAATCCTGCTGTGTGGGGTATTGGTAATGGTGCTAAGGCTTATGTTTTTGGAGCGTGTTACAGGGAATTAGAGATATAAAAGGAAAAAGAAATCATTCCTCGGCAGCCACAGGCTTTTTTCTTAAATAGAGCTTTAAAAAATAATAAATAAACTAAAAATGCTAATTTCCACTAAACTCTCTGATGTCCACCCTTCAGATTTAATCACCACAGGAGAGAGTATCACAGACAGAGTCTGTTAGAATTATTCCAACATCAGTTTGATCAACTAGCAGCTCACCAAGTGGGACTTTATACCCTCAAATAAGGACCTGCCTAATGTGGAGTACGTCATTTATAAAGGAGCTTCTTCAAAGAGTTCGGAAGCGGCAAGGCCATTCTTATTAGAAAAGCATTAACTTTCTTAAGTCTGCGTTTATATAATTAACAACAGTGAAACCAAATGAAATATTCAAGCTATTTTCTATACGTTTTCCAACAACCAGATGTTTAGAACTATGTATACAAAACATCCAGATGATTGACTGAAAATTTAAGTATTTGTCGTCATATTTGGTACCGTGTTAGCACAGCTTATGCTGAAGAGTATATTTTCGGAACTGCTTCACTCATCTCCCTATAAAGTAGGAAGCCTAGCAGATTTTTTAAGCAGGGGGAAAAAAAAAAAAAACCAAAAAGCAAAAAAAACACCTTTCATACTCAGTTAAAGGATATATTCGTTATTGAACATTTTTATTCAGATTATTTCATTGTCTGTAGTTCAAAGGGATCCTGTTAAAATGTTCCATTTTGAATTCCAGAGAGGAACAAAGATCTGAGTTTGTGGCCCAAGAACTGTCGCTTCATCCAGCCCTCACTGATGATCTGACCACCCTCACTTTGCCAGCCTCTCCTCACGCACTAGCTCTCCATCTTAAACGGGAGACCACCCGCTGCTGCTGCCGTCTGACTCTAAGAATGCATGGCAGACGCTATCACCGTGGTCAAGGGCGCAGGCAGACTAGCTTTGCTCAAGCTACAATCTCCCAGTACCTTTGTTTCTTCCTCAATAAAATGAAGATAATACTATCTGGCTCATAAGGTTATGTGAGGATTAAATAGGATAATAAATGTAAAGTGACCTGCACATACTAAGCAGAATATTTAATGGATTAAATTGGTTCCTGCAGTATAGAGTCAAATGCTGTAGTTCGTTCTTTTTTTTTTTTTTTTTTTTTTGAGGAAGATTATCCCCGAGCTAACTGCTGCCAATCCTCCTCTTTTTTTCTGAGGAAGACTGGCCCTAAGCTAACATCCGTACCCATCTTCCTCTACTTTATATGCGGGACACCTACCACAGCATGGCTTGCCAAGCAGTGCCATGTCTGTACCCAGGATCCGAACTGGTGAACCCTGGGCGGCCGAAGCAGAACGTTCGCACTTAACCGCTGTGCCACCGGGCCGGCCCTCCTGTAGTTCTTTCTTATTTCAAGTAGTTGTGAGCCCAGCTCACCTCTGCCCCACATCTCCCACTTGATTCTGCTCACTGAGCTCCGTTCCCCATCTGCAGACTCGAGTTCCTTAGCTCATCCTCTGTAGCAGACATCAGTTGTTGTTTGTGCCTCAGATATTTGCATTTCATTATCTGTTACCATAAGTCAATGTGGGCATGACTTTGCTTTCCCAACTAGGTTGCACTGTGGGAATTTTGATATACTTTACCATATTGTTCCTTCTTCTAAAATTGTATTAATTTTTGCCTTCATTCATCCACTCAACAAATATGTATATTTATTGTCCATTATGTGTAGGCCCTTGGAATATACAGAAGGGACCAAATAGACAAAGTCCCTGGATCTTGCCTTTAGCAGAGATAGACTGAAAATAATGAGTCAAGTAAACAGATAGTATGTCCATTGGGAGTGTTGGGAACATTGGTGTTCTTTTCAGTGAAGACCCTCAGGAAGATAGGGAACAAGTTATGCAGAACTCTACAGGAAGAGAGTTCAAGGTGGAAGAAACAGCAAATGCAGACTTCCTGGGGCAAGAGCATGCATGACTTGCAAGCACATCTAGGGGACCACAGTCTCACCAGAGTAAACTGGGCAAGACTGGTAGCTGGTTAGGTCAGAAAAGCATCAAGGGACCAGATTACATAGGACTTTGGTCACTATTAGGATTAGAGTTTTTCTTATGAGTGAAATAGGGAGGCTTGGAGTTGTGATGATATGCTTTAAACTGTAAAAATGTCATTCTGTTTATTGTGGGGAGAATGGACCTGGCTACAGGGGTCAAGGGCAGAAGCGGGAGACTCTCGGGCAATTTCAGTAATCCAATTATAATAGCAATTTAATTACTAGTTTTTCACCTCCTTTTCTGCATGATGGCTATTCATGAATATACTTTATCATCCTTGCTAAATTATAAATTCTGTATGGGGCTGGATTCCAACAGATTTATATTTTCAGACATTGGAGTTCTTAAACCAAGAAAAAGGTTTTTAGTGCCCAAAGAGTGCAAAACTGAATTGTCACTGCTTTCCACCCTTCTTCCACTCCTCTTCCCACTCTGCCATGCTGTGGATACCTTCCTTCCTTCCAGAATTCCTTCCTAATGCAACATACACATGTCAGGCAGTATCTGTTCGTATTGTAAAGGAAAAAAGTAGGGAGGATGTGAAGAACAAAGGGGAGGGAGCAAGGAGGAAGACACAGCCCTTATTCTTAAGGAATCATATGTGTGTGTTTGGCCAGTTTCATGTATTTTATATCATCATCTCATGGTTGACCTTAAAACTACATATACTCTATGTAAGTATCTTGCAATTTTATAAAATAGGAAGCCATGCCTGGGCCTTGCTATTCTCAATTTGTAAAATTTCAGATATGGCAATTTGAATTAAGTTCTAACTCAGTAGTATAATTTGAGAATAATTCTACAGAAATCGAAGAAAGTAATATAAAATTCTTTTTTTTTTCCCTGATTCTCATTCAAGGGTCTTCCTGATGTATGTCTTGAAAAGCTTTGGCTTGGGACCAACAACAACTATGAAATATAGTTGTATGAGCCAAGGAGACATAAAGGGCCCCTTTTTTCATTTTTCACAATGAAGAAGTTAAATTCTGTTCTTCTATGATGGCCCCTGACATCCCAGAACAGAGGGATAGTGCTTATGCTAAGACTAGGGGTTATAACTTAGATCAGGTACGAAAGCTCTAGTATCTAAGGGCTGGTTAATCTCCGTGCTCTTCCTGATATTTCCCCCTTGTCCCCCACCCCCCGGAATACAGGTAGAGCTGTTGCTGCCTCTAGGGAAAAGGAAATGCCAGGCAGAGTGTTCTAAATCAGACTTTCATGGTAAAATATCCATTAATAATTAATTTTCTGCTTCTTTTAGAATAGGACGGGTTAAGCGGTTGGTCACATTCAGTAAATAAGAAATTACTTGCAGTAATTTCTGCAACATTCTAATCATCTTCCCATTTCTGAAACTTATTTTAAAAGTCTTTGATCTGCGTTATGGTGGAAAGGACATTGAATGTAGAAATATAGGACTTGATTATGAATTCAACTTTCCCACCCACTAATAATGTGGCTTGGGCAAGTCGTTTAACCTAAACATTCCGTTTATTTTCTAGTGGTGAACTGGGCAGAGCAATCCATACCCCACAGGGTTGTTATGAGCACCAGATAGGATAACATGTGAAGGCCACGAATGCAGAGGTCACACAATAAACACTTGATGAATCCAGATACTAAATGCAAACATTGGAATTAGCACAGTCCTAGTAGGGGTAGTTCTACCCTATACCAGTGCAAATGTGATCCTGTGAAATGGGAAATATGTCCCCTCTATCTTCTTTTTGCATATTATTAGGAATGACAATGTACTCTAATTGTTTAATTATGTCATTAAATTGGGTTTATTTTCTTCATTAAATGCATAAAGAAAAGCTTTTCAATTAACAATGACCTTTATGACTTCTACTAGTTTGAATTCTGTAGATGGTGAAGCTGACTGCAAATTAGATTCTACAATGTACCTTCTTCCTTATTTTTTCACCCACTGATTAGTTTCATACAGTTGGCAGCAGCCTACCCTGTTGCATTCAACTTGCAATTTTGTAACAGTCTCAAACCCTGTGTTCAATCCCCCAAGGTGTTCTGCAGAAGTGCTGTCAAACGATTTCGATGTGTGTGTATTTTTATTCTGTAGCTGTGCTTTGTACTCATTTAAGAGAACCAGTCTTTAATTTGTGTCGGAACGTTTTCAAGATGAAACAGCGAATTCCAGGCCTCAGCAAAATCACTGACGTATGACCACAGTTTGCTTCTGTTCTAAATTTTGAGGTGCCTGACTTCTATTAGATACAAAGCTGTATTTCTGAATCTTGTTACACGACTTTGAATAACTGGCTTCATATTTGGCCTCAAAATCTACTAATTGTCATCATGCTTGCCTTCATCCTCTGGCTCTAGTTCACCTTCCGGTTTTCACCTCTCATCCCTTCTCCCCTATAGCTCAGGCTTCTTTGACTTTCTTGAACTGGCAGGCTCTCTCACCTCTCCCTGGTGTGGCCCACATCTAACACCTCTGTCTAGAATGCCCCGTGTCTTCCACTCTTCGCCTCTTTATCTCAGACATTTCTTATTCCAGAAAGCCTTTCTTCCTTTCCTGAGTCAAGTGACCGTCTTTTGTCTCTCATGTACCTTGTGTCTGATTGAAGAAAAATATTCTTCTTTCTGTATAGTGTTAATTGGTTTGCTTGACTGTCTTCCTTACTAAACTAAAAGTTTAGGAGAGCAAGGACAGTACCTTTTTGAATCCACGAATAGTAGATGCTCCGTAAGTGTTTTTGGATAAATGAACGCTTCCTGGAAAAACTATTAGTCAGTTTATTGAAAAGACAGCAAGAATTCGCTACTAAAAGTATTATATTAGCCTTGCTACATTTAATTGCAATAGCAATATTATCAGTAAAATGCATTTATAGTTTCAGTGTACAAGCTTACCACTCTGCAAATGCAGGTAATTTAAAAAATAACATGTATATGGTACTATTTTATGCTTTCTTCATCTGCTCCATTGTATTCAGAATTGGACTGAGTTAAACCAGGATAACTCATAGACTTTTTTTATTTCTTATAATCTCAAAGAAAGAAATGTGTTTTAATGTTGAAAACCGTTATTTGAACTAATTTAACCTCATTTAAATTTACTTGTCATCCAGATAAAATGAAAAAGAGTTTTGACTGGCTTTGAATTAAAGCGCACACACACACACACACACACACACACACACACAAAACAAAACAAAACTGTGTGAAGGTGTAGTTTCACATTTGCATTGGGAATGGAAGATGTCCCAGTGTGTTTGTGTCTCCTGCATTTGCGTCTGATGTTTGCATTTGATGCGGTGCTATAATTCAGCATACGGAAATACACTCAGAACCAAGATCACGTTGTCTCCCATTTTCACTTTTATTAATAGTGTTCTGTCTCTGGTAATTTGTAGGTGTTATTTGGAAGATGGAGCTTCAAAGGGTGCCTGGCTGAACCGGTCAAGTATTATTTTTGCGGGAGGTGATAAGTGGTCAGTGGATCCTCGAGTTTCAATTTCAACATTGAATAAAAGGGACTACAGCCTCCAGATACAGAATGTAGACGTGACAGATGATGGCCCATACACGTGTTCTGTTCAGACTCAACATACACCAAGAACAATGCAGGTGCATCTAACTGTGCAAGGTATGCATTTCCATCACCGCTATATCGTGAAGGACTATGCTTAGAAATGTTCGATATTCAGATATCAGAATGACTCAGAATTAACTGCCAATGCTGAGAGGCATACTGTCATTTTCTTCAGGGACTTACGTTCCTAGATTCCATTAAGTGTAATGGCTATTATAGGCATACAAATTCCCACTTACCAAGATCAAAAATTATCCATTAACAGCACATTATGATTTTTTGTATATGATTCACTTTCTATCTTCCTTTGAGTCACCGCTTCAATAAATCTTTGAGAACCCATGATTGATACATTAAAATAAATCTTTAATAACCCATGATGGATATATTAAAATATTAGAACTTTTTGGAGTATGGATAGTAACTAAAAGTAATCCTCCAGCCTTCTAACACTCTGCCTCAATCCAACTTCTGTTTACTTTGATGCAAGTCACTATAAAAAAAAGCAGTTTTCTGGAATTACTTGATTTAAATATAGAGTAATTGAAAAAATATGGTACACGATGCTTTATGCTTTGATTTATTTTCATTAGGTCATAAATCATGCTAGCCAACTTATAATCTCCAAATGCAAAAAGCATCATCAAATTATTTTATTTGTCTTGCACACTAAACTGTGAGAGCATATTTATCCCCAATACAAATACTTTTCAAGAAAAATGCAATTATAAGGCTGGTAGAATGGAAAATGTGTATTTTTGCCCTTTTATTCACTTTATTTTCTTGTGCTTTATAGATTGATCATGTGTTGATTGCATAGAAATATTATGCTGCGCAACTCGAAATGACATTGCAGTGTTTCGAAGTAAAATTAATAACGAATTATATGATGACGTAGTGCCAGTGAATGCATGTTTTATTCCTAACAGGAAAGCGGAGAGAGCAAGTTAATTGTATTATCTCTGAGTTTACCCTTCAAAAAATCAACATTAAGCATTAATTTAGGCACATTGTTGCATCTGGAAAAGATTGTTAATCTATAACTTTATTAAGTGAGTTTCATTTCCTTACATAAAGGTAAACCTGAATTCAAACACAGCTTCAATTACTAGTAAATATTCTAACTTTGTGGTAAAGATTAAACTTATCAACTAAACAACTTTAAGGAGGAAAGTGTGAATTGAAGAATAGGTCAGTGAATTTCCTCAATGGTTTTTATTGTAGATCATTGCAGACTGTGGTGATGTTCCTTATTTAAAAGCATAAGAGAATATAATAAAGTTTTCACTGAAGTCCATCTTTATTAAGAGATTATCCAGAGATTCCAGAGGGCAGGATTTTGTACAGCTTCGAAAACTAACGTGAGATTACCAAGTAAAAAACACATTTCTTCTGTTATCCAAGCCTAATTCTGCTCTCTTGTTTAGTTTTGTGGACCTTGACTTGAGTTTCTAGCTCAAAGACGACAAAAGATTTTTATCACGTGAGAAGACGTATACTTAGATAATAATATATTTGTCACTTGCTATGTAGACACTTTGCTTCTTGTAGGTTTATATGATATATTTCTGAACACTAAATATATCCCTCTTTCTTTTGCTCTGTTCTCTCTTGTTCCACGGTAGGAACAAGATTTTTAAACCAGATTATGGCTATATAAGCCTTGCCCAAGCATATGTTTAATTTCCATAGGATTTCTTTATAACTTTATGTTACATAGATTGTTTAATACTGCACAAACTTTAAAAACTGTCATGGGCTATACTGTGGCACTCTCTTTGCTGACCATTTGATGATGGTGAATTTTTGAACATCATTTTAGGAATGCACTTATTGAATGTTTTATCACTATAATATTTAGTTTCTCTAGAAAAATAAAATTCTTGTCACTGTTTTGAAAGTATGTCATTGGGTCAAATTAAAAGCTAGTAATTTTATAATATTTATGAGCATAATTACTTATTGAAGTTGATTGACATGTGGGCAGTTTTCCAATTACATTAATAAAGTTCGGGTAATACATTAATAGGCTTGTCAGTCAACTCAAGAACTAAATAAATGTCATAAAAAGTCAACCCCACTTAAGTTACATTTCCTCTCAATGAAAGAAAATAAACTGATGCACACATCTCTTCAGTCTTCATATTTATTGGGTTGTCCGATGCTCAGGTCTATCTAGATAGTTTTGAACTGTATGTTCCTTGCCTAAAAATTTGTCAAGCCTTAATTCACCAGGATAAAGAAACTGAGCAACTGAGAGAAGACTATTAATCACTGATGTCAAACACACGTTGGCTGGTAAAGATAAAGATCATCTTTAATTTTTACAACTGTGTACTCAAGGGAACTATTAACAACCATCATTTTAGAAAGGGTAAAATAAAAGGGATATCTTGCCAACACAGATAATTTGCCTGGGGAATTTGTTGGTGCTACTGATTTCTTAGAGCTATAAATATCAATGGACGGAACAATGGGGGAGAAAAAAAAACACTGGAGTAGGACTTGGAAAACCTGGATTCCAATCCTGAATGTTCCCATGTGAATTGAGTAATTAGCAATCATCTCTAAACTCTAGTTTTCTCATTTGAAAGAGGAGCACTCACACCAGAAGATCTTAAGATCCATATCAGTTAAAAACAAAAAGACAGGGGCTGGCCTGGTGGTGTAGTGGTTACATTTGTATGCTCTGCTTTGGCAACCTGGGGTTCATGGGTTAGGATCCTGGGTGTGGACCTACACACTGCTTGTCAAGCCATGCTGTGGTGGCATCCCTCATAAAAAAATAGAGGAAGATTGGCATGTATATTAGCTCAGGGCCACTTCCTCACAAAAAAAAAAAAAAAAAAAAAAAAATACACTGTGATTATTTGCTTTTTATTTGAAAGGGAAAAATATTATTTAAGTTAAAAGTGAAAAATATTCTATTATACTTGTAGAACACTTGTATTGAGCACCATGCAAACTAACTTTCACACACCAGTACCTTCTAATGTTTACTCTGCAAGTGTATTTTATGTATCTGTGTGTTTTTGTCTCACCACCTGAGCTGAACAATGGATGTACTCATGGAATTTGAAGAATGTGGTGAATTGGAGTTTGCTTCAAGGGCATAGAAATTGGCCAGTAGACTCAGTAAGAAAACAATTTCATTACCTGTATATAATATGGCACTAACAAATCAAGTACCTAATTAATTGTTCGGTATTTCAAGTCACACTGTGCAGCGTTTACGAAGAGCAATCTTCCTTGTTCGAGAGTATATAAATCTACAGGGCTAGAGGACTTGTCATGGAGACAGAGACCCCTATTACAATGCTCTCATGATAGGAATTACAAAATGTAAATGCTGTCCGAATATATGACAGGGATGTCTTCTACTTTGAGCCCATGTCTAAAATCCAGGTTGTGCACAGAACGAAATAGGCGTTCTTAGATATTGTATACTAAGTACATGTGCATTCAACAGCCCCAGCCAATACCTTGACTGCAGCCTTGTGAGACTGTGAACGGAGGACCCGGCTAAGATGTGTCTGGACAGAAACTGCAGTAATAAATGTATGTTGTTTTAAGCCACACACACACACTCAGTATATGAAGTGTTTATCGCTCAACTTGTGTCCTTTTCAGGGAGATTTATTCTGGGTTTTCTCTAGGCAGGGTAGAAGGAACACATAACTCTGTGACCAGAATAACTTTCCCGGGGTATTCTGATTCCCTCAGGGTATCTGGCTTACCTAGAGTATTTGTGATAGATGGAGTGGCACACTTCCCTTTTCAGGGATGGGCTTGTTTTTCTAGCTGCTGGGAGTGTTGTCAGCAGATAGCATGTAATGACCAGCCTTTTCAGGGATGGCCTCAGCTGTGGACAGCCACCTTGCCCAAGTCAAACTGCCTCCAGCAACCAACATCTAATGGCTGACTGAGGCAGAGACAGTGAAGCCCCTCCCTGTCAGCCCAAAGTAGGAGAATTCCGATGGGCCATTTTGGCTCCAGAGCAGCCAAGGCTGTTGACCAGCATGCACTCTCTCTCAATTCCTGCTCTGTTCAATCCTATCTCCGTCCTCTTCTTTCTCCAAGGGTTTATCACAAGGGCATTCCCTAATAGATATCCTGCACTGTAAACTCTATTTTGTTTCAGTGTCTGCTTCTCAAAGATCCTAAACAACAACAATGTTAGACTTTTGCCTCTGGCTTAGTCATTGTTTTGAGAAAGCCTTTGCAAAGTGGAAAGACAGCACATTCAAACACTATTTATTATTAACATTCTGAATTATACTGGAAGAGATTTAAATACTTATAAAGAAGTGTTAGTACACCATGATAAATTGGAGAAATTGGAGGCAAAAGATAAGGATAGTGGAGTAAGATGCAGTCAGAGATGAGGTTAGATGGCAAAATTTGTCGTGATTTCTATATACTTTTAGAGTTTGGTAAAAACAATTTAGTTCTAAGATTTCTAGCAGCCAATACCCAGAGGGAAACAGGATCAGTTATTCATTTCATGGTCCATAAGGTTAAAAGTTATGTTTCTTAGTACCCTGGTCCTGTTATTCAGAATGGAGAAGCATTTCTACTGTGAGTCATCTCAGAGCATCACTGTGAGCTTTCAGGAACATCTCAGTGGTAACTGTATGGTACTCACAGCACTCATTCATAGGCTTGTTGCGTATAACACCTCTCAATATAACCTAAAGTGCAGGAAAGTAAAAAAAATTAAAAATCTAGAAATAAATTCAACAAGATGTCAGTTCAATAACAGAGAGATAACTTTTGATTATTGCCGTAATCTGTAAGCAAATTTTAGGACCTATCCTTTCTGAGTCAAACCTCCACAAATATTATTTCTCTCAGTGGGTCTTTGAATAGGAATTCAGGTACAGATATTTCAAATTTATACTTACCAGTTAGTGTCTGGAGAGCAATTATTGCATGTGTGTACAAGTATAGAGCTGTATATTTTAAAGACCAGCTCATCTTAATCTAATGATAACATCCTTTTTATGAATATTATATCCTTGACAAGGTACATATTGGAAGAAAAAGATACCACACTTCTGCCCAAGTTGAGGTGATGAGCAATAACACAGCATCACAGGATATGGGCCTGCCTTCCACAAAAGACCCAAAGGGGGAAAAAGCTATAATGGTTAAAAAAGCATGTGAAAATACCACACATGTTAGAAAATTTAAGTCATTGTTCTCCAACAGTAAATATTTCAAAATTTTCAACAAGCTACAAAATGAAACCAAAGAAAAGTCATCAGCATTAGGAAAAGTTTTACAGAGCCCATAGACGTCAAAATAGTCATTGCCTAAACACTGTGATGGCTCAGGACAAGGCTCTAAGACCGGCTGTCACTCTGTTTTATTCAAGCTCTATTTATACCTGTGGGGGAGATTAAGATATACATGAGAATCCAATTTGGGATGGGCTCTCAAACACAAAGGAATAATAAAGACCTAAAACATACACCCTTAATATTTTTAGGACGGAAACAAAAAATAGACCACCTGAAATAAAAATTGTTCCTTAACATAGTGATGTTTCATATCCACCCAAAGAAACTTTAGCTTGAAGGAATGTAACTTCATTGTATACTTAAAAGATAAAATTGTTATAAAATGTATTCTTTTAAAAATTTTCATGATTTTTTATTGAGATATAATTGACATATAACATATTAGTTTCGGGTGTACAAAGTCATTTGATATTTGTACATGTTGTAAAATGATCACCACAGTCTGGTTCATACCCATCACCATACATAGTCACAAATTTCTTTTCTTGTGAGGAGAATTTTTAAGATCTGCTCTCTTAGCAACTTCCAAATATGCACTGCAGTATTGTTAACTGTAGTCACCATGCTGTACATGACATCCTCAGGACTTATAACTGTACGTTTGTACTTTTTAACTCCCTTCACCCATTTCACCCACCTCCCATCCCCCTGCCTCTGGCAGCTACCAATCCATTCTCTGTATCCATGAGCTCATTGTTTGTTTGGGTTTTTTTAGGGAAAAATTAGGGAGAATGTCTCTCAAAACTGGCCTTTTGAGAGGCATGATCCGTATCTTTGTTGCATTAACTAGATAGCAGATAAATTTCAAAGATCACCTTATATGTGATGATGAATACATATTATCTGTTTTAAGAAAACATTCATTTATTCTCTAAAATTTGTTATAAATGATATCAAATAATTAAGGTAAAAGTTACATGGATGGGGTGTAGATACTCATTCTCATTCCTTCCGCAGGATATTCCTACTTATTTTATCATAGATCATTCTTTGCTTACCCCAATTCAGATTATGGTGAGGACCAGTAGCAGAGAAAATATACTGAGCTCACACAGACTAATCAATACCTGAATACTGATACTGATCACTGGGCTGAAAACCAATTACATTGAATAAGTGATGTAAATAAGGTTGTATTAGTCCTTACAGATTTTCCCTACCGTAAAGTAGTGGTAACAATGGAACTATACATAAAAACATCCCATTTTTGTATTCTATTGGTGTGAAATGTCCAGATTTGGAATTTTTCAAGAAAAGAATTTATGAGCATTTTGGAGTACATGTCCCATTAGTTAATAGGACAGTCATTGTAATTCCCAGGTGCTTTATTCAATGGAAAACATTTAATCTGTTGAAATAGATGAGATAGCATTATTATTTTTATTTCTTTTTAAGATTTTATTTTTCCTTTTTCTCCCCAAAGCCCCCTGGTACATAGTTGTGTATTTTTAGTTGGGGGTCCTTTAGTTGTGGCATGTGGGACGCTGCCTCAGCATGGCTTGATGAGTGGTGCCATGTCCACGCCCAGGATTCGAACCGTCGAAACCTGGGTCCACCGAAGCAGAGCTCGCGAACTTAACCACTCGGCCACCGGACTGGCCCCAAGGTAGCATTATCGAGGTCTGGAAAGATAATGATCTGGTATCTGAACAGTTTAGAACAATTATGCCTAATTTTTGAAACTTGGAAAAAATAAGTCCTTCTGGTGTCATTTGTGATCTAGTCTTCAGCAAAATTATGTC
Source organism: Equus quagga (assembly GCF_021613505.1). NCBI lineage: Eukaryota > Metazoa > Chordata > Mammalia > Perissodactyla > Equidae > Equus > Equus quagga. The sequence goes on along the minus strand of NC_060284.1, from coordinate 9,721,589 downwards.
TCAAATGTGCCTTCACGGACAAGTTCACTCATGTGGACTCATATGGGATAGGCTTTTTTAGGCAGTGAAATATTGCATAATAACTTTTAAAATGAATGCATTTTTCAGGTGGACATTTTCAGTTTTCCTTCCAGACATTCCAGTCTGGCTAGAATTGCTGTGGTTACGTGGTGGTGTGTAGCAGGCCAGCTTCTAGGAATCTGGTACCTCACTTTCACCTGTGAATGTATTGACATTGATTAGGCTATTGGTTTGGTTACTAGGGTCCATAAGAAATAGGTTTAATTGAAATAATTTTAGCGAAATTCCCCTTTGAGTATTGGCACTTCTTCCAGAATAGACATTTTTCTTCTTTCTAAATATTTTTTCTTTCTTTTTTTTCTTTTATAGTCTTTAGAAAAGGTTATTGGCCATTATTTTTCTGTGATAGGAACAAAAGAAGTAGCAGAAAGAGAAGGTAGATTTCAGTGAATAGTGTTTTTCTTCGAAAAAGATTTTCCCCATAAGTGTAGTCATCATATTTTCCTAACCAAAAATCAGTACATGAAGTGTTATATATTGTCTAATACAAATCTTATATTAGAACAGTACTGTACATCAAAACTGTGCAAAAATCCACAGTGTACTGCTTACTATACACAGAAGGAATGAATAAATTGATGGCATTTTCTTACAAACTTTCAATATGCTGTCATCTGTGAGCAAGAAAGAGATGGGAAAGAGAAGAGAAATAATATTGATAGATATTGCACACTGATAGCCTCCATCTGAGTCACCTCTTTTCCTATAGAAAGAACTTTCATGAAGACTGCTGAGCATTGTGAGTTTGTATCAGCAAGAGTAGCAATATTGGAATTTAAATAAGCATCTTTGCTAACTGGTGAATTGTGCCAGCAAGGAAGATTCTACTTAAGTACCTCTGATCTACTCATGAGTTGGATAAGTTTTTGAAGGGCAGCAGGAGGGGGGCAATGAAATCACGGTGGTATAGTTTATGGTCAGTGTTGTTGAGGAGAGCAATTCTGACCTACTTTGTCCTTCTTTTCTAATTTTAAATTTTGAATCTTGTTGGCAAGTATTAAGTAAAAGGGTATCTGAGAATGGGATGTATAAGAAGTGGAACAATATTTATCTTTCATTTGAGACTGAATAAAACAGTATTTCTGGTTTTGGTAATACAGTTGAAAATGCACTTTGAAAATATTTTAAACTAATCAACTCTTTAAGCAAGATTTGCTGCCCTTTAAAAGTCCCTTCAGGGGCTGGTCCCTTGGCTGAGTGGTAAAGTTCGCATGCTTTGATTTGGCAGCCTGGGGTCACAGGTTCAGATCCCAGGCATGGACCTATATGTCACTCATCAAGCCATGCTGTGGCAGTGTCCCGTATACAAAATACAGGAAGATTGGTACAGATGTTAGCTCAGAGACAGTCTCCCTTAAACAAAAAGAGGAAAATTGGCAATGGGTGTTAGCTCAGGGCGAATCTTCCTCACCAAAAAAAAAAAGTCCCTTCAATGATTAATGGTTATTTATTCTAGTTCTTGAAACACAGTTTGATGAGTATCTCAAGACTCAGACTAACCACATTTTTTATTTTCTTGATAGTAATTCTGAGTTTTGTTTTATGTGTTGCATTTCAGAATAGTTATATTTTTGCCTATCTTGGAGTATCTTTATTTTTCCTAAAAAACAAAGAAAATAACTATGTAAGTAATACGTGTCAAATCCCAATGCAATGTACACTATCAGTATGAAAATCTCTCTATAAATGAAAGATTACCAAGCTTTAGCTGGTCCACTTATTTTGAGAAATCCTGCAAATAAAATCTAAGTCTGGTAAAATAATTTATCTTCTCCTTGAAAGTCATTGCAATAAGATTTGATCTATGAAACAATTTTACTGTTTTCTTCCCCAAATTATGTGTACAGTTAAGAAATTACGACCAAGGCAATTAGGATTTTGCTGTTTTCATTAACTAAATTCTAAATGGCATACCCTATTTAACCTTTATGTAGGACAAAGATAAAATTTAGCAGAGGAGAAAATTCGAAGCTACTAATGATATTGTTCATCTTATGATTTGTAACAGAACAATAAGAATTAATTACGCCAAGAGAAAAATGGGCACAATTAAGGCTGGTGGCAAAGTTGAATTTGCAGAATCAGAGAGTGATTCTGTGTCCTGCCATCTCTCTGCTCCATACCACTTCACTGCCCATCCCTCCAGCATCTTCTGGTTAGTGATCTAGAGAGAGCAGTAGGGGAAAGGTGGATCATGTACCTGCACTAAGCTGTCAGAGTTTCTAACCCACACTAGTAGGTTTGTGTCTAGACCAGTGGTTCTTAAATATTTTATGGTAATGAACCCATTTGAAAATCTGATGAAACCTGTAGACCTGGTCTCTAGAAAAATATACTCTTAACATTTTACAAACTTCTTTATGTCACCAGAATGCTAAACTGTGTGTGGACTCCAAATAAGAACCCCAGTGAGCTCCTTGAAGGTGAGGACTGAGTCTTAATCCTTTTTGACTCCCAAAGAGTGCCTGCAAACATTAGGGACTCAATAGAGATTTGTTGGTTGTGTATATGTGACTACTTCTTTCTCCCTGGATTCATGCCAATCACTTTGCTTAAGCTGTGACTGAATGTATTGATGGTATCTTTAGGGCATAACACCAGGAATGCTGACATAACAGGAAAAATTTTAAATTAAAAGGATTAGTTAGGCATTCATGACTTAGGTTGCTTATTTTCATTCCAGGTCATAGTATTTTTATCCTCTGCTAATCCCCATGTTTTCACAAATGCAGAATAGTGATTGCATGTTGTAGTGAAAAAATAATAAATGGGATACCAGCATTTTACAAAAAATATATATATTTTCCTCCTAGCAATGTTATTTTGAGGAAAAAAATATACTTTATATGGGGCAGAGTTAGCTACAAAGATTATAGCCAAGGGTTCCTAATGTCGAACCCAAGTAAGAGGTTAACATTTTAAAAGGGCTAAGAATGACACAATGAGAATTTCCTCTCAGGTATTTCACGTGTTCTTTCAGGTTTTTATTTGAACAAGTTGGTGGATGGACATGTTTTAAAATGACAGGTTGACGACTTGAGAAGAAACAGATTTCAGAGCTATTCATCAATGCAGAGTTAGGCAAGACATGTTTTCCCTCTGCTTATGACCTTTTCATTTAAGGGTAGTCCATTTTGAAAGGATATGCAGGATTAAATCAGTTTAATTCAAAAAAATACTTGTGTAGTCCCACTTTAATTCAATACCTGCTCAGTGCAAATAACTTGGCTAAAAGTTGCATGTGCATTCCTACCTGTGGTAAGCAGAATAATGGTCCCTAAAGATGACCACATCCTAGTCTCCAGAACCTGTGAATATATGAGGCTACATGGCAAAGGGGAATTAAGATTGCAAATCACTTGACCTTAAAATACGGGCAGTATCTTGGATTATCCAGGTAGACCCAATGAAATCACAAGGATCCTTACAGGTGGAAGAGGAAGGCAGAAGAAGAGAATCAGAAGGAGATATGACTGTGGAAGTAGGTCAGGGTGATATGATGAAAGAATGATGCAACCTGCCATTGCTGGCTTGAAAGATAGAGGAAGGGCTGGGGCTGGCCCAGTGGCGTAGTGGTTAAGTTTGCATGTTTGGATTCCAGGCGTGGACCTACACACCGCACATCAAGCCACACTGTGGCTGCATCCCATATATAAAGTAGAGGAAGAGTGGTACAGATGTTAGCTCAGGGGCCATCTTCCTCACAAAACAAAAAAAAAAAAAAAGAGGAAGATGATCAAGAGCCAACGAATATGGGTAGCCTCTAGAAGCTGGAAAAGGTAATAAAATGGATTCTCTACTACAAACTCCAGAAGGGAACACAGCCTTGGCAACACTTCAGTTTTCACTGAGAGACTATCTTGGACATCTAACTTCCAGAACTCTAAGATACATTTGTGTTGTTTTAAGCCACTAAGTTTGTAGTAGTTTATGGTAGCAAATAGAAAACTAACACAACATACACACACACATGTGCACACACGCACATGCACTCAAAAATAAAGATACCTTCGTATGAACCTAGAACAGGGTTTCTCCACCTTGGCACTATCGACATTTTGGATCATATAATTATTGTGTATCTGTATGCAGGGGGAGAGAGGATAAGGGAAGAAATATCCTATATATTGTAGGACGTTTAGAAGCATCTCAGGCTGCTATTGATTGAATGTTTGTGTCCCCTCAAATACATATCTTGAAACCTAATGCCCAATGTGATGGTATTAGGAGGTGGGCCCTTTGGGAGTTTCTTGGAGTGGAGCCCTCAGGATTGGGATTAATGCTCTTAGAAAAGAGACCCACAGAGATCCCTCCCCCTTCCACCATATGGGATTGTAACAGTGACAAAATGGCCACCTAGGAAGTGAGTTTTCACCAGACACCCGATCTGCCCGTGCCATCATCTCGGCCTTCACACCTTCCAGAACCGTGAGAAATAAACATTTGTTGTTTATAAATCACCCCGTTTGTGATATTTTATGATAGCAGCCCAAATGGACTTAAAACACTGCACTCCACACAGTTGACACCAGGAGCGTTTCCTGGTTGTGACACCCCAAAATACCTCTGGATATTGCCAAATGTCTGCTGGGGTAAAAATCACCCCAGGTTGAAAACCACTGAACTAGTAGAAAAAGATGGACATGTGCTGTAATTTTCCTGTGAATGGCAGATTGTGACAAGCTCCATGAAAGAGTGGATCTCGTCTATCTTACTGCCCTATCCTTAGTGAATAGAAAAGGGCCTAGCATGTAATTGGGGCTAAAATAAATATTTAATAAATGATGGAATGAATTAGTGAAGTCCCTTAGGAGTACATGCTAGCCAATGACCAGATAAAATTCTTCTGAATTTTCTTTTCTCATTCAATAATGATTTGGGCTATTCCTCCCCTTGAAACTGGTTAAGACCAGTGTTCTCCTAAGTAGTTTCATGTGGCATAGGCATTGGGTTGTCCTCAGGTGACATCCAGCTCTGATGTTTATAAAGCATATGAACTTCGTTAAGTGTCTCCATATCTTTAAGACTCATATTCATTCTCTGAGAAGTAGAAAATGATACCCAACTCTTTGGATTGCTGTGAAAATTTAAAAACCAATTAAGTGTATGAGAAATGTCTCCAGGTGTCTGATTCACAGCAGATATTCAATAGGTTTTACCATCCTTCTTTTTCCAGTGAACTAATAATGTACAGATAAATCCTTTCCTCTTCCTCTCTTTGAATTAGGATATAATTGAGAATGCTCTCATCAATTCCAAGTGATTTTTATTTAAGAATATAAATAACAAAGTTAATCTGTAAAATATTAACAAAATTAATTACTCTTCCTTCTTGTGGAGAAATTCCATTTGAAAAGATGTAATAAATGTAAACCAATGTTAAGGTTTTCAGCTACAATAATTGGAAAGAATTCTACATTTTTGGAAACTAATGACTAACCAAAATTAAGGAAAAGATACGGCGGCAGTCGTTTTTGCCTATTTGATCTCAGAGCCGTTCTCTGTACCTCTTTTGTTATGCTATGTGTCATGGGGTTGGCTGACTCCCACGAATGTGTTCCCAGGCTGCCATGTTTTCTGGTTGGTGACAGGATTCACCCAGTGGGAGAAACTGGCAAGAGATGAGGGACCGGAGGGAGAGAGAAGTCAGGCTGTTTTCCCCTCTTGCATGGCCACGCGCAGTGTCTCCTGCGAGGCTTTTCTCCTCCTTGGCTCCAGCTTCTGCTGGACGCCCATTCTCGCATTGGCACAGTGCACACTGGGTTGTCCCCTGCTGTGTGTCTAGGTCCTCATCAACAGTGCTGACCTCTGGTAATGACACCTGCTTGTAGGGCTATTAGTGTCTGCTTGTTATGGATCTCTGAATTCCCTTACTTGCACATGCTTTGGCTTCTTAGCCCTTCATCGACTGTGTGAACAATCCCCTGTATTAAACCCCATTCTTTTGAGATACTTAGATTGGTTTCTATTTTCCTGACTGGATCCTGGCTGATAAAGATCTTTTTCTTAAAATTTCTAGTGTTTTCTACTTGTAAATACTCTCAGGGGTATGTTTTAAGCTTTATATCTTCTATATAGGTAACCATTTTGTATAATGATAGTGACCTCTTTACATTCTGGGAAAATAGTATATCTCATTCATGACTATAAACAGTAAATTTAAAAACAAATTTCAAAATTAATTACACATATATTGGCATCTCAGATTTACTAGACTAATTATCAGAAAGTAAGATAAATTAGAGAGAAAAGATAAAAGTATGCATAATTATTAAATGCTGGCATTTATGTGAGCCTTGGGCTTCTCTTTATTAGCTTTTTGGGTGCAATTATCATTAACATTTCAGTTGCATCTTTAATGAATATTAGAGCTACGAATACACACTGGCATGAGTGGAAACGGCAGTCTTTCATTATCCACACAGACTGCAACTTTAAGAAAAATAACTTAAAGAGAAGCTGTAGAGCTGCGGGGGTATATTTACCCTGGGAGCTTGGAGCTGTCCAGCAGTATTCTGGGCCTTGATTTTTACAGCTGCACCTGTGCCTTGTGGGGAAAGTAATGAAAAGCAATTTGGGACTTTTCTCCAGTAAACCAGTTACTGACGTTGGACAGTAACTCTAGTGCAACCTAGGCATTTTCTTTAAGCAGTTGCTTTGTGTGTTCGGCTTTGTTCTAGGTGTTAGGAAAACAAAGGTCTACAAATAAGATTTAGCTGTTCCCTTCGAGGAACTTACAAACCAGTGGAGCAGTACTGACAGGAGGCAAATGAGTGCGCTAAAGTTAGATAGGGGCTAGGACAGATGTCCACGCAGGGTACCTATGAAGGAAGCAGTCCTCTTTTTATGGAGGCTCGTAGCCAACTTTGAAGTAGTCGGTAGCTTGGAGAGGGGCCTAAGGTTTGCTTACAAGGCAGGGAGTGATGGTTAGCTGTAGGAAAGTGCTTGGAAGGAACTGTTAGTGTGCATGATAAAGCATTCAGAGCTGAATGAGAAGCTACTTAAGACCCAGCAAGAGCTGAAGAAGCAGGTAGAAGTATGATCCCACATTGTCTTGTTCCATAAAGTGGAATGAGAGTTGGGGGAGCGGCGGTTTGGGAACAGGACCAGCTCTTCAGATGGGAGGAATGGCTCCTTTAGAACATCACTGTAAGACGTCCTTTAGAAGTGGTGCTGACAAAGAAACGCTCAAACATGTCACTCCTGAGAGATCAAGATGCTTTTGGAGGTTGTTTGAGCGTGTGAGAAGCAATGGGACTCTTGAAGAGCAGTTGTAGGAGGCTGTAATTGCTGGGTTCGACTGCTGACTGGAGTCACTCACTGCTGAAAGGAGCAGCTGCCGAGAGTTTAAGCAGGGAGTACTGGGGAGCCACGGCTGGGAGCTTCCTCAGATTAAGAAGCTGCTACGGGAAGCAGCAGTTATGTGTGTCATTGTATGGAAACTTTAGAGTTATCCATCCAGTGCCACCATCTCCGCAGCTGGCACTTAAGTACCTCTGATCTACTCGTGAGTTGGAGAATTTTTTGAAGAGTGCAAGAGAGGGACAATAAAATCCAAGAGTTGTGTAGTTTGTGGTCAGTATTGTTGAGGAGCAGTTCTGTCCTACTTTGTCCTTGTCCTCAAGTTTTAAACATGTTGGCAAGTATTAAACAAAGGACATCTGAGAATGGGATGTATTAGGAACAGAACAATATCTATCATTCATTTTGAGACTGAGTCAAACAGCATTTCTTTTTTTTGGTAAAACCCAGTTCAGTTGGAAGTGGTTGAAACACAGTCTTACATATATGAAGAAATGCTGAAAGATTGACAAAATTGACTTGAGATTTTTAAATAACAAGTTGCTTCAAACTTTGACCCAGGCTTCTTTGGCTGATGTGGAGCAACGTTTTTGTTGTTTATTGAGGAACATTTTTACCCTAAAGAATATCTCTTATACTGGTCCAAACAAGGTGACGTGACTTTAAATTGAGGAATGCTTTAACCATAAAACCCATGAGTATAGGTAAAATTTATACCTTTTAATATTTTTCCCCTGGGAAGAGTGACAATCATTTTTACCCTGTTCTCAAAGTTCCTGACACTAATATAGGTTAAGACATTTGCATTAAGACGCCAGAAAAGAAGTTCAACCTATGGAGAACTTGGTAACCTCTGGAAAAATTTTATCCACAAAAGGCACTTTTGTTTAACTGATGAATTTGTATGATCATCCTCTTGGACGCTATCTAGCATTACTCTGAAGCTGTCCTCTTGAAATGTGTGGAATGATATACCTTGGTGCGTTAGTGACTGAATTTATATCCTTTTGGACCAGCATAGGCTCAGTTAAAAGGGAGAAATAGAAGCAGAATAACAGACTTTTTATTTTTGATTTGGGTGGAACAAAATTACAGTGTAAGAATGTGAGAAAGAAAATCCAGTTGGAAAACTATTGTGATGGTCCATACTTTGATGAGGCTCTGAAGACCAGTGTGGATATCGTGGAAATGGAAGGAAGACTGCGGAGGTAGAGATATTTAACTTGTGAATGTGAACACTTGAATTTTTAAATTATAATATATCTAGTAATACTTCTGTTTTGTTTAAACCTTATAATGTTGCTGATTGCTTCAAAATCACTTCTCTGAGAAAAATTCCATGTGGATTAAGCCACAAGGGAGTCCGTTAACCTGGCTTAATAGATACTTCATTGCCATGGGTTTTAATCGACAAATTTGACCTTCAATCTTTGCCTGTTATGCAATCTGTTCTGAGCAAACAATGAAATGAAGTGAATCAGGCTTTGAGTATATTAGTGAATTGGGGTTTGAGTGACCAAGAATGAAATGTCAGAATAACAACACAAAAGAGAAGATTCAATTTTTAAGATTCGGCACACTCAAATTTTTTCTTTCTAGGTGCAGCATGCCATACTCTCTTTTAAAAGGAGCTTTTTTAATAGAAAAGCTATGTGTGTTTTTTCAAAGGAACATAAATTTACCCTTGAAGTTCCTGACCTTCTAAAGACTCCTGGAAATAGTCACTTTAAGTCTTCTCTGGACAAATAAAAATTGCTCTCAAAGGTATTTATTTAGCTAATGAAGATGCCTTGCAGAGCATTTGAACAATTATTTGAAGGCAGAAAACAGTCCATAGCTCATCCATCTCTTGTGGAGAGTTGTCGGCTTGCATACCTTGGAGTGTTTTTTCCCGTCTCCAAAGGAGACGCTGCCCCACTTTCTGAGACTTGGCATGTGGCTGAGATTACTGCGAGGCTTTTGAGCTTGCAGTTCACACGGCCCACTTGTCTTTGACAGTATGATATGTTCCTCTTTTAACTTCGCAGTACACAGCAGTGAGGTCTCCCTTTAAAGGCAGCCTAACTCAATCTGTGCTTTCTGAAGTGTGGTTTGTTATCCACTTTGGCTGCTGCCAAAATATGATATGACTTACTTTTTGTATTTGCATGTAGTTAGAAAATTGGTGTGGCCTTATCAAGATCGAAAGGAGGAAATGTACGAATCCTCAGACCCTTTGAATTCACAGGAACTTCTTGGAACATACTTAAGGCTTAAAATATGGAGTTAATCAAACAGGAGGAGCTATATACTTCAGAAGCAAAATTATCTCCTGTTTAGTTCCTTCGAGATGGGTGAAGGCGTCAGACTTCCGGTTTGTCACCACTGGAAAGAATAGGAGTTATTCGTTATACTTACTATTAAAATGTGATATTACTGTTCAAAGGTAACTAAATATCCCAGTTTGATTTAATGTGCTCCATAACTTTTCAGTTCTCTCCTTGTCCAACGGCGGTCCTTAACATTCCATATGATGACCATAAAGTGACATTTATGAGTAGCCATAGGCTCCGAGCGCTGTGAAGTGCCCTCTGCCAAATGTGGCCTCCATCCTCTCTGACTACTACATAAAACCAAGAACACTGACACAGCGAGAGGTATAGAGGGCATATGCATACACATGAAATACCAAGAAGAAAATGTGACACCAGCCTCTACCTTTCTCTGTTTCCCGGACTCCTGTGGTCAATCGAATAATCAAAAATTGCCTGTCACAGACAGCTCCATGGAACCCGTTTGCTTGAGCTCAGAGTGAAAACATTGCATACGGCTGAATAAAACACTAGGCTTGTCATTTGGCTTACGGTCCTGCGTCACTTAATGATGGAGATCTGTTCTGAGAAATGCGTTGTTGGGTGATTTCATCATTGTGCAAACATCATAGAGTGTCGCCACACAAACCTGGGTGGTATAGCCTACTACACACCTAGGCTGTATGGTACCAATCTTACGGGACCACCATCATATATGTGGTCCATCGTTGACCTAAATTTCATTATGCAGTGCATGACTGTAGTCTAATGAATAGAATACTGTATCTTTGGGATTGGAAAGTCTCTGAGTTTTGGTATTTTGGCCTGATGATTCTACGTGTATTCTTTACATTCTCAGTGTTTCATGATGAATGGGTACTTTTTAAGGATCTCAATGCCACCTGGAACTTCACCACCCAATTGGCTGTTGCTTACCATCCTGACAGTTAGCAAGGAAGAATATAAGGCACTTTGTTTCTAATCAGACTCATTATCTTCACTTTATTCTTCATTTGATTTTTAAAATTACAAAATTAATAGAGACGGGCACATCAAATGAATAGGCTTTTATGTGAATGGTTAGTGTTTGAAGCGCTCTCTCTAAGGCAGCAGTGCAGGCAGAATGGCAAGCAGTCCCCTCACAGCCTGCTCCCGCAAGGCAGCAGTCCCTCCGCCTCCCTCTTCTGTCTTCGCCCACCCCTACCCTACGGGAATACTGAACATTCTGCTGCCCCCTTAAAGAATCCTCGTGTTTCACACCTTGGCATTTTCTTCTTTCTTGAACCCTCTTCCTTCCCTCCAAGTGGAATTAATCAGCTCTTCTTTCAGTCCTTTTTGACCTTTTCTGTCTTCAATCATAGTCCATCATTGGTTAATATATCTGTGTTTCTGGCTAAAATGTAAACCACATGAGGACAGGCATGTGTTTTATTTATAATTCTCAATAAATATTTCTATATTGAATTAATCATGCTGCCATAACTGATATGAATCAACTACTAGAACCATGCTTTGTGGAGAAAATGACTTCTCTAGAATTTTGATGCCATTACAGGGGCTTACGCAGTGGAAAGAGGTAAAATGTTGCACTAAGAATGCCCTGAATGTGGATCTTGGCTCTGCCACTTAGTAGCTGTGTGAACTCAGCATTGAGATACTGAACTCCTAGAATTACTTTAAGAATTAAAATATGAAATGTGTTAGGGCCAGTCCAGTGGCATGGTGATTAAGTTTGCATGCTCTGCTTCAGTGGCCCGGGGTTCACAGGCCTGGATTCCTGGCATAGATCTATGCACACTGCTCATCAAGCCATGCTGTGGTGGCATCAAGCATACCAAATGGAAGAAGATTGTCACAGATGTTAGCTTACTGACAATCTCCCTCAAGCAAAAAGAGGAAGATTGCTGACAAATGTCAGCTCAGAGCCAATCTTCATCACCCCCCCCCCCCAAAAAAATGACATGTTAAGTACTGGACACAAAGTCAGTACTCAGTAAAGCACACTATTACTATTTGTAATGAAAGGCTTTTAAGAGATTTGTATATGTGTTTATAGTCAGTTGAAAATGTCAGTGGTTTACTTCAACTCCTCAATTTCTCCTCTTCTTTGTCCCTCTACCTACTTATTTGATAGATGTGTCAAATAGCATTATTATAAATATTAGCTGCCTGTTTCTCTAAGTTTCTACTTCTCTATTTCTTTCTTTTGGAGGGGGGATGACAGCACAACATAGAAAAATACATATGCCAAGGCATTTTTCAACTTTGTCATGACAAAAAGGCTTCTTGTCAAAGCTAAATGTGTTAAAATGCCACCCAGCCACTTTGTTTATTAGAAATAATGAGATTTTTGGCAACCTTTTTATTTTAGACCAATCATCTCCCAGCCTGACAAACAAAGCAATTTAAAAAAACTAGATTTCATTGTGTGGCCTCTAAATTTCATCACGACAGACTAATTACAGACCACATTGTTGGGAAAACTTTTGGTGTCAACTAAAGGAAGAAAAAAAGACTTAATGGCAACCGAAAAGACTTTTATATACAAAATGGTAGTCATTACCAATGGTTAAAATAAGAACACAAGAGCAAATAAACCCACCAATTAAAATAGGTAATAATAGGCACTGATTTCATAGTAAAATGATGGCGGCATGGGTCTTTATGTGGAACTACTCAAAAAGGAAAGCAAAATTGTTTCCTTACTTTTTGATATTATGACATAAATAAGAAATAAAGAGAAAGACAGTGATAGTAAAAGAGGGGGTGGGGGGCTACATTGACTGAGGTCATTCCCAGCTCCTACCTCCCATCAGGAGGCCATGCAAAGAAAGAACTGTATCTTTCCACAGGACCGAACACTGTAGTGCTGTAGGGCTTGGATGCTTGTGTAAAGCCATGGGAAGAATAAGCTAACACCCATATATTTCTATAGGAAAGCCTGAGGGGGCCTACGTGTCATTGTAAACAGGAGTGGTGGCACCAAGTGATAGCACCAAACTTAAAATCATATGAGAGGTGGAATGAGCAGGTGAATGGTAATTGAGCATGTGGTCTGCATTGCCTGGACCTGGACCATATCAACAGCAGATGTCCCACTGTCCCGACGAGTTAATAGTGGAGAAAGGGGCACAAAACCGCAGTACGATGTTGTACGAGCACATGTTTACTTAGTAGATAAAGATTCTGCACCTCTATAGTTCATTTTTCATGAATTTCCAAAAGTTCTGACTCAAGGGGAAAATTTGCTTGGTTTAGTTTCTTTTTTTGGTTAAGCTGTCAGATTTTCTTATAAATATTATTTTTCAGTTCTTATGTCTTCTGAGAGGTAGCCTAGAGAGATGTTATGACTTTGTTGGCATACTCTGGAAAACCACGAGCAAGTGGTATTTCCGGTTAATTTATCCATTCATAGCAACAAGGTTGTGCCTCATTTACCTCTTCTATGAAATACAGGTGGAAGAAAATATGAAGAGAAGAAAAAACAAAAAGGATAAGGTTGATCGTGCATTAATGTAACAAATCACCTAAATGTTGATTGTTGAAGTAAAGGATGGATGAAGTCTGTCTATTGCAAGACTCGCCCTGGGGTCCTGTGTTCATGCGTGCCCTGCGGGTGTCTTCTTAGAGACACAGATATGGTGTGGGTTGGTGCAGAAAGAGTTAATTCTCACTCAAGTTTGGTGTCTCAGAATCATATCCTAGGTTGACCATGAGCTCTGGCCTCAAGGGCCAGAAATATCTCACAATCTTCTCATATTGTCGAAATTAGAATGTCTTTGTTTTAAATCTAGCATTTGTTATGCTAATGGGAAAGGATGTTGGTATTGTGATCAACTCTTCACAGAGAAGCTTATCCCACTGAGGGATTAGAGACATGCTGGGAAAAATATTGTTTGTCTTATATACACCAAGTGGTATACTTAGTTATCAGTGTTTTGTGGGTTTTTTTCTTTTCTTCAGAAGAAACACTTTGTGTTAGTAGAGTTTGCAACCATGTGTTAATGACTAAAATAATGAAATTCAGGGATGGCAGCTCTATTATTTTTTCCTTTGTGTGTGTGTATGCCATCCATTTCTTTGTTACAGAAGATTAGAAAGTGCTGAACAACTAGAAAGAAAATAATTAGAAATAAAATCAGGGTAAAATGAATAGAAAAAAATTCTAATCAGTTGATAGAGCCATGTCATTTGGCATTGGGTCTTCTTTCAGTTTTCACATATTGTCTCATCCTTCAAAATCTAATCTCTAAGACTGAAGAAAATAAAAACAACATGGAAATATCACACAAAAAATATATGAGTTTAGAAGTGAAATTATGCAGGCTTCTTTTCTTGTCTATTCTAAACAAGAGTGGAAAATGTAATGTAGAAAAGGAGTGCTTCTAAATTTTAGTAAATATATACAGCTAAAAGTAGATGAATTTAGGGTCTAGTATTTTCCTTTAAACCCATTGAGACTGAGAAAGATTTCCTGCAGAGAATTGCACTGAAGCACATGTAGCAGACAATTATAATTAGTGCTAAACCTATAGCAGAGAAAAGAGAAATTTTTTTTAAAGAGTGAAATTGGGAATTATTACAAAGTATATGAAAATATTCAATCTAGTAGTAAATTTATATATGTGTATATGTGTAAATATACACACACGCACACATCCTCATATATAAAAATCACAGTCTGTTTATTAATAAAGACATTGGAGGGTGTATTGGAGAAGTATGGTAGAATACAGCATTTCTTAAAGTTTGTTCTTTGGAATAATAGTTGCAAAAGATGATCTACAATAAAAGGTCTCATATAAGTTTAAAAACTGTGAATGCTATACTCCCCTCTAAAACATACACATAGTAAAGTTACATAGGATTCTCTAAGAGCAGTTTTTTATCATAGAATGTGTGATAGTCAGAATAGTGGCTGCCGGAGATGACCAGGTCTTAATCTGTGGAACCTGTGAATATATTATCTTAGGTGGCAAAAAGGAATTAAGGTTGCTTATCAGCTGAGTTTAAAATATAGAGATTATCCTGGATTGTATAGGTAGGCCCAATGCAATCACTAGGATCTATATGTGGAAGAGAAAGACAGAAAGACAGAAAAAGAGGTCAGAATGATGTGATGTGAGAAGGACATTGAAATATACCTGTTTATTTTGGGAAACATTAATATAGTAGAAAGAGACTACAGTTAAGAGACAAAGATCCTAATTCCAAATTTACTACTAAATGCCCATATAACCTTGGCTACCTAATTTTGCATTTCTTGGCCTTAATTTCTTCAGGTAGCCATGTCCCAGGATCAGCCCCTGCTGTCTTGAGGCTTAGAGCCCATTCCTTAGCTTTCTTCGTGCCTAGGGCTAAAAGTATTTTGCATCCATCATCTTATTTGCATCATTTGGAACAATGCCCTGAGGACCAATGACTGGGTACCATTATTCTCATTTTACAAATATGAAATTTGACGTGCAGGGAAGTTGAGTTTCTGGCTGCAGATCAAAGAGATAGTGAGTAGCAGTGCCAGGTCTTAGACAGGTGTCACCTGCCTCCTGACCAGAGCTCTTTGCGCTGTCCTCCATTTAGTCAAAGGTTAATAAACATGGCAATACAGAATTCTTACAGAATGCTTTATTTTCTGTACCGATCTAGTCACTGATTAGATTAATATATTCCCAGTCAATATATTCTTTAATCAAATACATTGAAGAAATGTC